>NW_027115501.1:53645-76549 GCF_000696795.3 Halyomorpha halys
TAATTACATTAAATAAATAAATAGTTATCAGCTATTTATTTATTTAACATTGCCAGAAAATAAATATTTTTTTTTATTCTTGACCATAGTCCTGACCATTTCCTTCCTATATTATACCATATATATGTACTATACTTTAGTAGATTTTCAAATATAATTGTCTATGGTATATAACAACAAAATTTATAGTATATCACAATTATACGTGCTTTAGTTTCACTCCAAATTTATTTAGTTATAGGAAAATAAATAAATTAAGGATAATCATAACATACAGTTCAAAGGAAGAAGGGTTTAAAGCAGTTTATACTTTATTAACAATTTTTTTATTTATGCTTAATGAAGGGTTTTTAGTCTAAACGTTATTGTGTTTTTAAACATTTAGTTAAATATGTGAAGCCATTTTATTAATTTAGATTATTTAAAAGTCTAATTGATGTAAAATCTATATCTTATATAACATTAATTTAAACTCAAATTTATAAAATATCCCATCATGTGCCTGACCAGTTTGCTTTTAGTCATGTTACAACACTACTATTTTCAACATGTCAAATTATTAAGGATGTGAGCATATATCGATACCCACTAATAACTTGAAATGTAAATTTTTTGCGAAAAGATTTTCTTTCACTAGCTACTTATCAGCCTTTATTGGTTGAACTCTGATATATCTGCTCTCTTTTATTGAGAAATCATTTACATGAAGTAGGGATAAGATGTTGTATGGTTCGTTTATGAATATCAGTGTTATTTTCTGGTACAGACCTATGGGAGTAACTTTATTACCAGTAGGTATTAGTGTTGTTGATTGAAAAGTTTAAATTTTTCACTTGTGAGTGTTATTGGGTGTCCCGAAAATTCCTGATGCCTTGAACATGAAGGTTTCAATGAATAACTGTGTGTGATTAATTTTATTAATTAATGAATAATTAATTAAGAATATATCATTTACGAAGAATAAAATAGAGCACTCTTGGAAGCTAGAAAAAAAATAAATATCTGTTGAATGAAATTAAAAAAAAATATTTTGTAAATGTTCAAACCTGTTATTAAGTATTGCTAAAGCTAGGCTTAAAAAGGTTGAAGCTCACCGCCACATTACGAAGTTATTTAACGGCCCTAAACGATTTTTCATAATGGCGCAGGAAAAACTGACTTTCCACACCCGAATTGGACAGTTTATCACGTACTCTGTCCTTAATGCACTAATACCTGAGTTATTGCTTAAATCCAATTTTCCCCGAGTCCCTATCTGGCCGGATCGTTTTTTAGACAAAGACTCAGTTATCGAATAAAGTTTTGAAATATGGTTCTTTGGATAGCGTTATAACCGATGCCTGCGATTCAGCCTAACGAACACAAAAGGTCAGTTTGAATTGGACTTATTTTCTTAAAGAGGAAACTCGCCCACGGCGTTACTAATGATCCAAGAACTGAAATATAAACACATAATTGAAAATGTTTTGCCGCCCAACTGCATTGGGTTCCTTCATTAGCACAGCATACTTGTGACTAGTAAAATAATTACTTTTTCATATATTTATGATTTATATATGCCTAATAAGAAAGTGAGATATGATTTTCATTTTTTTTTTTATTACTTCTGTTCTTTTTCCTTAGTATATTTTCATTTTTTCCTTTCATGTTTTTTAAAATTATTATTCCTTTTCCCCCATTATATTCCTGTAGATATATCTAAATATAATTTTCTCCCTTAACCCAATGCATTTTTTTCCCTTTAACAAATACAAGTTCGTATTACAATCTACGACGTAAATAGCAAACTTTTTAAATATAGTAACTATACCTACACATTTAAATCTAACATAGATAATACTTAATTAAAATGTAAAATCATCACTCAACAAATATTTACACGAATTCAAGGATGAACATGCATATAAGAAAATAAATATGTTAAAATAAAAGTGATACAGAAATAGATGCTAAAAAAGTTAATAAGTATAAACATAATTGATGTAAAGAGTAATAAATAAATATATTCAAAAAGTTAATAAATATAAAAATATATTCAAACAATAAATAACTAAAATATTTCAGATATCCATTCCTCTAGATAATCCTTGTCTTCATCTGTTGCCCTACATGTGATCGATTCCCAGTGAGTCGAGGGTAATATTTTCTGCCAACATTTGTACCTCATACGTACAATAAGAGTCGTTTGCACAATAAGTGGATATTTTATTTAAAGTAAAGCAAGGAGGACATAAAAACAATAAAATAAATTGCATGCATAATATCTCATATAGTACTCCTAAAGAACAATAGAAATGATTTTTTTTTTTTAATTTTAACTTGGAATTGCAAACTGGAAAAAAACACCAGACCCAAGTAATTTTTAAAGCTGTGTGTAATTTTACATTGTTTGTCAAATTATTATTTTAGAAAACAAAGGATATTTAACCTACCTATGCGTGAGTAACTTCTTTCCCTAAATCTCATATTTAATTATATCTCTGGGTCAAATTCATAATGAAAAATAGTTGAGATCGATATAACATAAGGTAGTTACCTAAGTCTAAGTCGTTAAAAAAAAAAAAAGCGTAGTGCAGTGTAGTGTTTTTTTTAAAAAAAGATTTTATCATTAAACAAAAATTAAATAATATGCCCTTGGAACTTTACCGAAGCTGGGAATCATTCGTTTTTTTAAATTAAAAAATCAATAACAATTATTCTTGGATACATGAGTAGAATGTTTTTTTTTTAAATATTATGTATTCATTACTCATTTATTAATATACTCATTTATTGCCAACTGATTTTTTTAAGTGACTTTTAATGTACCTCTAAGAAGTATATTCCACGTTTTTACTTTATAGAATATTTCGTCAATTTACGTATTCTACTTCAGTAATTTTAAAAAAAAATATGTATAAATAAAAATTTGAAATGGCCTCCCTCGATTAAAGCCCGTTTTTATAAATATTTATTTATTATTGTTATTATTTTTTCTTAATGTTCTTCTTGAATAACCTACCCCAACTGACCCGTAGGTCTACTTTCTCCAGTATGCTGTCCCAAGATATCTCTCCGTTCGGTACTTCCATCAACCGCTAACCTGTTTTAGCCAAAGTACCCCGGTCTTCAGGAAATGTGTGCATTATTTAATATAGCTTCATGTAATACTTATGTAATAATTAAGGTATTTTATCTGGAAAACCCAAAGAGGACGGACGCAATCAAAAGTAACAGGTTAAGTAGTTATCTACCTTTCAAAATTCATATTTTTATTTTGAAATAAATACAATTAATTACATATTCGTGTTGAATTATATTGCTCTAGTTTCTTCGATGGATATGTTTTTTTAAAATCAAATTACGATGATTTCTGGACGAGATGAAATAAAGAGAAGATTGAATCTTATGGAAAGATGTTACTTGTTAAAACTTAAAAAAAGTTACTTGTAACGGCTTCTTGAGCAATTGTGTGTAAATCAAGGTGGTCAAACTATTACTCATAACAAAAGTGTTTCGTGATTTTTTTTTTTAAGATGTACCTCATGACTCTAGTTATCATTATTTTAATTCCATTAACATTTTTTATGTAAAAATTTAAAATTTTAGATTAATGTTTTTTTTCGTAACCTCCTTTATTATTAAATTCATACATTACATACATACATAATGGAAATAATAAATGTATACTAGTAAATGTTTGCCTTGTGGTATTAGATTAAATTATTAATTTTAATTTAGTATTATTTAGATTAAATTTTTTAAAATTATTAATTATTAATTGTATGATTAAAATTATTAATTTATTCATTAAAAAACTCTTTAGATTTAGATTTTCGGTGAAAGTTATCCTCAACACAAACATTATTCCATGGCTTTTATTAAACATTGTACAACTTTTGTCATGTTTCAATATTCTTTTATCTATTTTTTATCAATTATTACAAACCTTTCCCATCCTTCCGCGTCATAACTTACAAAATTAAATGAATTTGAACAAGTCTATTCAATTTATAATATCAGTGACTTGTTCTTCGCTATCACTCATTGCTTCGGTCATTGTTGTAGATGCCATTTACAAGTGCGAGAAAATGTTGCTATAGTTATGACGTTATTTTGTGTCACAGAAAAGGAGTACCAGGCTTCATATCGGGTAGCCTCAATCTGGTATTTTTTTGAGGATGTTAATTATTCACTAATTTAACGCATTAATTAATAACGTATATTTTGAAAGTTATTTCAATATTGCATGCAGTTTGCCGTGTTTTACCAGCTTTCTAAATGCATTGGATGTACATTCCAATATCCTAGGAATTGATTCTACTCTGATTGTGATTAAAGATGACAGATACGATGCCTTATTTGAATATCCTGGTATAAGATGCAGGTAACAATTCTATAAAACAACTTTCTCTAAATAATCGTATCCAGTATGTTTAATCTTTTGGTATATTCATAGTAGATTCTGATTTCTTCTCTTGAGAAAACAACTGGAGAGAAGGCTTTGTTTCACAAGTGCGGATCTTTTGCCGGAACATTATACCGAAAGCGAGATTAGAAAAAATCCTGGACAAAAGTCGGCTACAGGAAACCAAGAAAGGGCCGCTTCAATTGAGTGTTCTTTTTTTTTTTTTTGTTCTCGTCTTCGTTTGTTCTTGCTACTTCTCTAGATATTGTTGGATCCAGAGGGTGGAGAGGAGAAGAAAATAAAATTAAAATTTTTGGAATAATTTTATGTTATGGCCCCCATATTTTTTATGTTAAACAAGATTTATTAAGTGTAATAAATTAGATCCATTTAGGCTCAGACACTCTTTAGTAATTTATATTACATCTCAAATTTTTAACCCGGCCATTATTAATAATCATCTTATTTTTAAATTTCATAGCCTTACAATAATGTCAGAAATAGCTATATCATTAATTACTAATTATGTTAGTTGAAAATTTCACTTAATTCTCTCTTACTATCTTATCAACACTACATAATAAAGACGTAGGTTAAATATTATAGGGTTGATAAGTGTGTGCAATTATTAAATAAAATTAATTAAAAGAAATAATATTAAATAATGTAGATGACAAATGCAGGCTAATTGACTGGTTTAATACAGTTGAGGAGTTTTATATCAATAGCTAATAAGTTAAGATTTTTTTGACAATTTAAAATTGTACACCAAAAAATTATTTGCCCTAATTCAAATTTAAAATTTACTTTGTACAATATGTGTTACAAAGCAACATTTAAAAAATAAATAAATAAATAAATTTATCACAATGAGATACTCCCATAATGATTCTTAAACTTTCCAACAGTAGATATACTCCTCAAATGTTTCTATTCTGTTCAGTTTTATGTAGATTTTAAAATGTTGTATTTTTACTTTTTTTTTTTGTAGTGTATTTTTCAATTTAAAAAAAACTATAAATAAACTATATACATTCCGGTCCAAATACCACTTTATCTCGGACGAATTATTCATTTTTTTAGCAGTATTTTCTTTACAGACATCATCGACTTTTCGGGATTACCCGTAATAATGTAAGATTTCTGTCTCCATTGACTATAGCTGCAAAATTTTAGAAAGTTTAATCATATGTGGAGCCTTATTATGAATGTCTATATAAATATATATTTTTGGTAAAGCTTCCCTAAAGACCATTTCTGGATGTGCCCTTCTCTAGAAGATTTCTTAACATCTCTTAATTTTTTAAAACTTCCATTTACAATATACCATCTTTTATATTTTTCTTGTCCAACTTTTCGGGACAATTATTCCATACTCATGCACTTTTACAATTCTAAAATTAAGTTATTCCTATCAACAATTTTTATCTATGTTATAGGTGTATATTTAAAATTCTTGTAATCATATTTACCACATATTTATCATATTTTCAATTTCCATATTGAAATCATGTCATCTCTATAATCATTGTTTTAAATTATTTTACACCTAAATTATTTAAATTATTGTCTTTCATTATTGGTGCATTCTCCTAACATCATAAATTAACGTATCTTATTTTAGAGAAGTATATGTATAGTAATTGTGGATAACTAAGGTCATTTATCGATATTTTAATTAATAATCCGATTACTTCACCTTGTTAGAATATGATGTCATACTATATATTAGAATATCAATTTAATAAGATTCTAAATTTAATAAATCTAAAATTGACTTTAAAAGTGTAACAACATTTTATTTAAAAACCAAAGATATCTCATAATTTATCTTTTTATTCCCGCTAGTCAATATAAGTGCTCAATTTCTAGAAATAGAGTTGTCGAAACTGTAATCTTCTAAGGGTGTGTGTAGCATTCCAAATTGTGGGGATGAAAAAACATCATGATCGTTACGACCTGCAAATAGTTCTTTTACGTGAAATGAAACATGTAGTAGGCCAGACTCCTTCTCTAGCACAAGACGAATATTTAAATTATATTTTAAATACATTTAATATATATATTTCAATTTTAAGTAAGTACAGTACAAAGTACAGTTTTTAATAATTTTTTTTTCATACCCTTCATTAAAATAATAACATTAGCATTTCATACATATATGATACATGAAACGTAGTATATATTCTTTAGTGTGTAATCTTTTCCCTTGATTGCCTTGAGGCATTATAAGGTGTTGATATGAGTCCAGTTAAGGTGGTTTAGTCTAGCTATAGTCTAAGGCTACGTCATAGGATTAGTGAAACGTGAAGGGACCGTTCCGCTGGTTATTTATTTATTTTTTTGAATAATCGTAATTCCTACTTTCAATTACCTATGTATGGAATATATAGTAAGTGGAAGGGAGTATTGCGATGGTACAAAAGTTCGAATTCGAGTTTTCGACGGATATACACGTTTTGAAGTCCCTTGAGTCCAAGTCTCGAAAAATGGTCTGTGTAAAGAGCTTAGCTCGAAAATGACAAGTCGTATGAAACTTGAATTACATAGTGAAGGCTGGTATATAGTCAGGAATAGTACAGAAATTTTTTCGATAAAAGTTTTATGCTTTTCCGATTTTCTCGAAAACGGCTCTAATGATTTTGATTACATTAACTTGGTACATCAATGTAAAATTAAATGATTTTTAATTTCAGCTAGATTTCATCTCCATTGCAATAGTGTAACGAGGCTTAAATGCCGAATTAAAAAAGTCCTCTTCAGATTAAAATGATTAACAATTTAAAATTTTTAGCAGTAATAAAAAATGTATAAATGAAAGAATTTGATGATGGACCAAAGGAGAAAATTGGAGAAGTAGACACAGATATTAGAGAATCGAAAATCGGGGACAGCCGAGTGTCTTTGATCTCTATTTCCAATCCTCAATAAATTAATATTTATTCCATTACATTTTTTCAAAAAGAGAGATAGGTATCTGAACAGTTCATAATGGGAGATAGCCTAAATCCCCAAAAATTGACTAAAAAATATTTTTTTTTTCAAATCATGAATAATTATAAAAGAAAAAAGTTAAAATAAAACTGTCTCTTTAATATATTTTGGGATAAATATCAGGATTGCGATCAACTTTATTAGGGATGGCAGTTTGAGTCTTGCGTTCTTACAAGATTCACTTATTTAATTACACCCTTGTCCTTTTTACCTACAATTGAGGTTTATTTGAACTGTGGAAGAATATAATATAAAACAACTCTTGATATTTCGTTATATTCTAGATGAAAAAAAGCTCCAAATTAAGACTGAAAAGAAAAGGATTTCGTAGGTTTCATTTTATGAATTCCAATTAATTACATCATACTTCTATTTATAAAATTGCTTTAGAAATTATTCTTTTCTACCACAAAAAGTATTTCACCATTTGATTCATTATTTACTTCACAACTGTGTTGAGTACGACTCCACTCGGATTGTTTTAGGAGAATACATGATTGCAAATGGGATACCCAAAAAATCCCATCTCAAATCGAGCCCTGTACAATAATGTTAATTTTCTTTGTTGGGTTAATTTATTTTGAGCTAAGAAAATAGCGTAAGGAATCCACCGGTTCTGCATTTAAAATTCTGAGTTTGTGTAGTATGACACATATTCTGATCAAGATATTAAATAAGACTTAAAGTTATTAAGTCAATAAATAACATAACCAGAGTGTAAATTCTAGTAAAATTTAGTTCGGAAAGGACCCTTGCAATCAACTATTTTATTAGTTAAAGATAATTAGTCATACTTGAAGAATAACATCACACTAAAAGAACTTCAAATAGTAAAACTCAAATTAAATATAATGATTAGTGAATATAAAATTTAGATAACTCAATATTATTCTATGTACCTTGAATATATGAAGATTAATATTGAGTTGACTTTATTCCAAGGCTCGTAAGAAATTATAGTAATTAGTACGAAAAACACTAAGCATTGTTGCCTAATAATATAGAGTGCTTTCCGTGATAGATCTTTGAAAATTGGCCTGTAAATATGTTTGTGATTTCACTAATTTGCATTGCTAATGACGAACATACTCTTGTCTTGATTGGTTGAATTCTCTGGTTTGATTAGAGAAGTGCTTGAAGCAATTTCTAATGTTGTATCTTATACGAAAATCAACATGAGGAGGCCCCTCGCCTCCGGACTCTTTCTTTAATAATAGGACCATTTAGAATGGTCATTTCACAATTAATAAATAAATATTACAGGTAACCTTAAAATACCAAAGGTAGTCAAAGGTAATACCCAATACGATTTATTCTTTTCTTCACACAATAAATTTTGTGCATTCACTAATTAATAGTTTTTCTATTTTAGAGGGATCAGAAAAAAAAAAAATGTTCCGTTTTGTCAATACTTCGGCTTTATGGAACGAAGGATTGTTAAGCTAATTTATCAATGAATTGTTTGTTTTTTTCATTATTTTGTAATTAATTAATTTAATCTTGAGTTGAAACTATAGCTACATACGTATAATATATTTTGTTCCAACCCTTTCATATTAATGATTTATTAAGTCTATTTTTACGCAATACCTGTGTACAATTAGTTGCTTACTGATTCTTATTGTAATCGCCGAGTGTTACATATTGTCGATTTCGTGTCAGGTTTTCCCCTCAACGATTATGGCAATTAAATATGAAGTACAGAAGACAGACAGAGCCAGGGTAGAAGTGGGGAGGCTAGTAGACCGTTTCCAGCTTTCTCCAGCTTATACTCCAGCCGATTCAGTTGCGGGTAGTTCAGTCATGCGGCTGGTTCTGTTGGCCCTACTAGTGGTGGCGGCGGCCGGTCACCGGCCCAAGCGAACCCTCGGGATCATCTTCAGGGGTCTGGTGGACGCTAACATGAGGCAGACCCATCCTAAGAAGGAGTCAGCCAAAGTGGAGAAGTTGAAAACCCCGCCACCGCCAGCCAAGATCTACCTCATCCCCATCCCCGAGCGGGACAAGAAGTCCCAAGTCCAACTGTTTAATACTCAGACGGCGTTCAATTACCAGAACACCACCAGGCCTCTTCCATCTTCCACTGAAAACTTCGTCACTTCGTCACCTCTCGCCACCTCGCAAATGAACTACACCTTCCAAGAACCGAAGCAGTTTCTGATCCGAATACTCAACGAAGAAGGTAAGTCTTTCATGTTAAGGATCACAGGTGACGATGTTCAGGTGAAGAAGAAAGGAAACGGATACATGATCGGGGTAAGTCATAACGAAGCCAAAGCTAATATTAATATTGAGTTACCAGACAAATCGACGACTGCGTCGAAGAAGGAATTGATTCAATCCACTACGAACCAAGTCGATAAAACTCCACCTCCGCTGTTCACGGGTTATCCATCTGGTCCTGAGAAGTATCAGGTGTTGGACAAAGGTGGAACGACGCCCGGAAAACTATCCTCGTCTCCTATACCTCCCTTCCCCGCTTACCCTTATCCTATATTTTTAGCACCGCAGTTTTTCCAACCACAGGCATTACCATACGAAAACCAGTTCCATCCGCAACAAGTGACTCAATATCCTACGACGATCGAGAAACCTCAAGATTCACAGAAACAGTATTTTACACCTACAAAGCAGCCGGAGACGGAAGAAAAGAGAATGAACACTACCAAGGAGGTGACCAAGCCGGCCCGATTCCAGGTGACTGTGAGGGTCAAGGGGGAACCCGTCATGAAACAGACTGTAGCAGAGATGAGGACGACCACCACCGAACAGCCGACAACACAGAGTGCGGGCTACCATTATCCAGCGGTTGACCCGAGGTACCAGTTCCCACCTCTGGAGCCCAGGTACCAGTACCAACAGCCGTACCCGGAATCAAATCCACCCAGGTACCAACAGCAGTACTCTGAACCTCAGGAACCCAGGTATCAGTGGTACCTGCAGCCGCCGGCGCCATCTCAACAAGGAGCACAACAAGCCGATCAGCACCGGGATTATCAACAGAACAATTGGAACTTCGCCCATTTCACACCTTACCCTTCTTACCTCCAGGACACTCTGTCCCCGCCGTATCTACCAACTGGTTACGGCAGGTCTGCAGGTCAGGCCAAGTAGACTGTTACGGATTTTCCTATGTCAAGTGGTTAAACTGAGTGATCTTATGTGAGTGAAAAGTGTGCTTAGTTTTATTGATTTCGTTAAATTTGAATTGAATTGTTTAACTTGAATCAAAAGATATTATATACCTTAAAATAATGTTCTATATACGAAAATTTTATTCTGTTGGGTAAGTTTTGGTGGATCGTTCCCTTCACCCTCTATTCAAACCTCTTATAATAAATATCCTCTTTAAAAGTTTGTAAATTGATTTTTCGTTTCAAAAATAAAGTAATTTTTTATAAATTGGGTATCAATTAAATTTAAACTTAGAAAAGTATTCAGTTTTCTTATAATTTCTGAGGTACTGTTTATTTTATTATAAAAAATAGTAATAGAGGTTTTTATCTTTGTTACATTTATATTAATAAAAAATTTTAAATTATCTTTTTAATTAAATTATTCGAGTTATTGTTATTAGTTCCCGTTAAATTACCGGTAACTCTTTTTATATTTTTATTTATTTTAAGACATTAAATAGAAATGAATGAGCTATATAAATTTTATTTGACAAAAAGTGAGGGCACAGTTTTATGTATTTCAAATAATTTATTTTATTATTTTGTTATTATTACAAGTATCTCCCCTAACCTTGCTAGGTTCATTAGTTTTATTATTTTCGATTTCATTATTACTTCATCCACTCTTCGGTTATAACGGGGCTGTTTATGCACTATCTCCATTTGCTGTCTGGCATTCCTCAACACAAAGTTCCGAGGAATTTCAATTATTAGATCACCAGGATGGTACCCACGTTCTAATGTTTTGAGCGCTGTATAAAATGTACAAAAAAAATTTTTCTTGGTCTATTTTTTAATAACTTTTTTTTTTTTTTTTTTTTTTTTTTTTTTTTTTTTTTTTTTTGTACTTCCTTGATAATGCCAAATAATAGATTGCGATGTGAATTCGGTAAGATGGTTAGAACTCTATTATGAATTTTCACTTGTACATTTGAAATCCCTAATCTTGTGATAGTATTTTAGGTTGGTATCAAAATAGAGCGGCTAAGATTGTGTAATTACTAGAAATGTAATTTCTTTTATTGATAAAACATAAGAACATTTGAAGTTATGTTATTTAATTTTATATGTTTTTTGATTGTGTGATAAGTCTCTTGTATAAGAATCATAATTTATAACTTGTAAATGTGATATGAGTTTATTTTTATACCTATTTGTAGTATTTTTCATTATAAACATTTTTATATGCAGTATTTTTTTCTTTATTCAACATTATTCACCTTTAATAAATCAGTGTTTTCTCAACAAGGGATTAGTGTGAGACAGATAGATATTAATAGAATAAAAAGTCTGTCAATATTGAGTAATTTGATATTCGATCATAATTATTCATTAGTTAAGAAGTATGTTTTTATTTACTTTTTTTAAATTACAAGTAGTAATGATTGTCAGAGAAAGGAAACATTTTATTCGTATTTGGAGCCCAAACCTGACAATACCAAATCCTTAATATCAAAAAAATTCTAAAACTTTTTTTTTAAATAACTGCTAACAAATAATGATATTCTATATGTAAAATATTAAAAATATAGTTAAAATTGAATAAATATTTAAATATATCTTAGCAGTTGAATAAAAGTAAAAACTGGTACTTTGGAGCTAATCAACAGCTAAGAGAAAGTTCTAGAACGTTTTTGGTTTGGAATAACAGCTATCTATGTTAAAACAAGTTAGTTGCAATAATATCCAACTATTTAAAAGCATTTTAAGTTAATGCACGTAGCAGTTTCTGTATAAATTAATGGTCTTTAATATCACCTAAGTCTCATTAAAATACCTTGACAAGGTTTAAATGGTGAAATGTCAATTTGCTTCCTCAAAAGTACCTTTGACTTTGATTTTTGTTTAAAAATAATTAACTATCTCACTTATTTTAAATTTTTGTCAGATCATCTATAGTTGTTTTGTAGACAATGATAGATAACAAAATAAAAATTGCCCCTAAAATAAAATAACAACGCAATCATATATTATTATCAAAATAATAAATAATTAAATCTATTATTTTATTTATGACCTTAACACTTTCTTGAGACTCGTTAATATGGTATAAATAAGCTAAATTTTATTCATTTTAATCTCAAAACATATTTATTCAATTTATAAGTCCAACGTTACGGACATTTCGGCTATCCTCAGGGACAATCTTAAAACAATTTTGAACTAAATCATTTAAAAACTTCATGCAGGCTATTTTGCTCAGATCAATGCAACAAATTACCCTAATTAGTCAATTTTCAAATTAAATTAAAAATTAAAATTATTTATCGCAGTCACTTTTGAGGAAGCAAATTGATATTTCAGCATTTAAACCTCGTCAAACTATTGTACTGAGACTTAGCTGATATTAAAGACCATTAATTTATACAGATTTGCAAAAATTAAACTGCTAAGTGCATTAACTTAAAATACTTTTAAATAGTTGGATATTATTGCAACTAACTTGTTTTAACATAGATAGCTGTTATTCCATACCAAAACGTAGCTCCAAAATACCTGTTTCGACTTAAACCACTCTTTTATTCGACTGCTCAACTATATTTAAATATTTATTCCATTTTAACTACATTTTTATTATTTTAGATATAGAATCTCATTATTTGTTGGCAGTTATTTAAAAAAAAAGTTTAAGAATTTTTTTGATATTAAGTATTTGGTTAAAAAATAATAACAAGGTGACTGTGTTAAATGATTTTAATTTAATGTGAAAATTGGCTAATTATGGTAATTTGTTGGATTGACCTGGGCAGAATAACCTGAATGAAGTGTTTTTAAATGATTTAGTTCAAAATTGTGTTAAGATTGTCCATGAGGATGGCCGAATTGTCCGAAACATTGGACTTATAAATTGAATGTTTTGAGACTAAAATAAATAAAATTTTATTTATTTAAACAATAAGTCTATTATGTTAATGACCCTCTATAAATATACTAAACTTATTATTGATTATTTACTAATATTTGGTTTTGTTAATTTAATTGAATATATTCTTGTGCTAGTTACTATATACTCGCTTATTAAGTAGTAGTCATAGTCAAATAACTTGATTATATTTCACAATACATGGAGTAAATACAATATAATTGATGTGTATATGTATATGTAAGACAAAACTGAGACTAACTTTACACATTAGATAAATTTATTCTTCTCCCTCTCTTGGTAAATGTTCTTACCATGGGACGAGGTTTGGGCTCTGCAGTTTAAACCTAATACTACCACAACCAGCGAAGCGGACCCTCCCCGCTCATCATAGTTTCAATGCGCATACGGCGCCATCGATTCTGCACACACAGTGTACACTCGACAAAGCCCTTCAAATACCCATGGGTAGAAGAAGGCATCACACTTCAACTGACATCATTGTACCTAAATATACCTTATTTTCAATAGAAGGTACGAAAAAAAAAATACATGGAGTAATATAATTTTTGCCTATTAATTTGGGAAATATATCAATAATTGAAAACATTGATTCTTATGGTATATCAATATTGAGCATTCTTATATTCTTCTTATTTCCAGTGACATTTTTCCTGTCTTTTTTACTTTATTTTTTATTTACATACATTCTTTCTCTTGCACACACACTCCCTCCCCCCACTATTCCACATAAAAAAAAGATAGGAAACAGAAAAGTGAAGGATGACAATTTTCCAAATTATGAACGGGCAGCTTGCCGACATGGCTGCCTATGTCGATGGTGCCGTATAGAATCCACTGATAATTTAATCTAGAACTTCCGCCGTATTGCGCTCTGGATCGAATTTTTTTTTATTAAGTTTTTTATGTAATTTTTGCCATTGAGGAAATATCAGTTATGGACAATATAATAAAAGTGTTGTATTCCAATATTTTTATTTTATTAAAGAAAATAAGAAATAATTAATTATTAATTCTATATTTACAAGAAATGTTCTGATATCATCAACTTATCAACTTGTCGAAAAGTGCTTAGAAAGTAGTTCTAATAAATGATTGCTGCTTAGAAAGTATTCATGCTTTTTTTGAGTGAACGTACACATGAAAGTAAAAGTACAAATTATTTCAGATCCAATTGGTGATTATAGACGTAATGATGTATGAAGATTATTAAGTGAATCGATCATGTGGTTTTTAACCACCTCGTCACAGTGGAAGCAAATTATTACAATCACTTCTAAGTAACTTCATCCGCAAGTGCTGCAAGGGCAGGCTTCAATGAACTTTCTTTGCTTGAAAAATGATCGACACGTGTCCCAGCGTTCTGCAATGCACCCTAGAAGCTGAGAAAAAAAAATCAAAAATATATATATAATTTTAGAAGTTTTTATTTTGTCGTTTTCACACTTTGCTCAGTATGAATATAAAGGTTTTTGAAATGAAACTTTTTTACCGGCGTTCTTCATCTCCATTAAAAAAAATATATATATACAGGAGTAAATTAATTTTGACGTGAGGAACGAAACGAAAAAGCTGGGTAGGACAAGGAAATTTACAGTAAACACCCTATGGACTGCGCCCCTGGGAAGACCCATCGGCCATTGAGATATAATGATCCCAGGTATCTGGAAGTAACGACCGTCATCTTAAGCTTTCTGCATATTTATATCAGAAGGCGAGAAGAGTAAGACGAAATCGTCTCAACCACCTCCTCACTTCTCCGGCTCTCTCATTGAGATAGAAACTCCAGATATACAAAAGTATTCTGAGACCAGCACTACTATATGGGGCACCATTGTTTACCCACATATCAGATGGAACCCAGCGCCTTCTTCAAACTTTTCAGGATTCGATGTTGAGGAAAATCGTACGCACAACATCGTGGAGGAGGAAGAGGCCACCAGAGCTGCATCAATTGTTGGAGTTGCCTACTGTGCCGGAGTTCATCAAGCGACGACACATCAAATTTTTCGATTCACTTCAGTACAATACGAATCCGTTATTCAACACGTTAACACCTGCCCCCCCCCCTCCGGTGCGTTGGCAACACACTACGTAAGGTCACGTAGTATTAGGATTAAGTTTTTATTAGATTTAAGTTTGTTAAATTCAGAAATAATGTGTGCCCCAACACATTATACACTTTTATAAATACTGACAACAAAAATAATACACTCCAAAGGACTCCTTAGAATGTAGATGCTCTACAGAAAAAGGAGAAAGTTCATTGTTTATAAATATGCCATTAAAATTTTGAAGGGGTTTCTTAAAAAAAAAAAAAAAAAAAGGAAGTAACGGGGGCTTTCTTTACTGGGCCAAACACCCGTAAAGGAATAAACTGTTTCAAAGAACTACATATGGTCTCGGAACAAAGGGATTCATGGGGCTTGGAAGCGTGGGGTCGAGGGCCCTCCACGCTAGAATATGCATTGGCAAAAATCCTCGAATACATGTCTAATATTTTTCGACCTAGTTTCACCCGAAAAAGTTTCATTAAAACCGGCGTGTCTTGTTAGTTATAGAGTAAAGACCATCATTAAACAATATATTTATTTTTTAAACTGTGGTTTACTTTTAACTAGTGTTTAAACGCTATTAAATTTTAAAAACTAAAGAACATCCTCTTTCCTACTATTACGGTATCCATGTAAGGCTTATTAATTTTAAATATGTATGGGAAGAAGAAAAGCTATGATATTAGGCCAAAATATTATAATTTAATTTAACACCACATGACGTTATATAACATGATATCACATTCAAACATTTACCTGTCCCAGCACATTATAAAATTCAAAGAACGCCCACTACAACAAAATTTCAACTCAAAAACTCTTTAAAATGTAGGCCACTACAGAAGAAGGAAACAGTGTGGAATCAAAATATATGTTGATTTATATATTCATGCTAAAAACAATAAATTTCAGAAATAGAAGTTATGGAAAAAAAAATACAATTAATATAAAATTATTAAAAAAAAAGAATAAATAATAAGAAAAGTTATGGTTCTTTGGCCAAAATATTATAATTTAATTAAACACAACATAACATTAAATTACATTAACATCATATTAAAACATTTACATTTAACATAAAATTGATTAATAATAAAAATTTGTTAATAAATTAAACGATATTGTCACCAATAAATGATATAAAAGTGTTTTCGATGTATGTCATTTCGTTGACATTCTCACTAGAAAAAAACAAAACAGATTTCTTCCAATCACCCATACAATGTTTTCGTTCTGAACTTTATTCAAATATTTCTTAATGAATTTCAAAAGAATTATCAGAAATGTATGAAGAATCTAGCATGAATGACAAGTATTGTTCCTACTGTCACAGGGGTTCTCTATAGAATTCTGTGAGTAATTTACTGAACCGAATTCGTTTAAGGAAAAACATTACATTCGTCAAAACGTTCTTAATCTTGCATGCAATTTTTTTCTGTTTTCTGCCACTAAAATAACTGCTCGTCATCGATTGCGTCAAAAATTGAGTCACCAAGAAAATCGATTCTATCAACTAAAAACAAATTTATGTAATAAATATTTCTATAAACATTCTATGTATATGTTTATTATTATATATATTAAAATTAGTATATATATAATAATGTATAAAACAAAACAAAAAGTTAGTTAAAAGAAATACTTCAATAAATAGATAAGTTAAAGGAAATAATTTAATAAATAAATAAGTTAAGGGAATACATAAATTAAAAGACAAATCGACAGGTCCAAAAACTAAAAAAAAAAAAACAATGAATATTAAAACAAAAATAAGTATTAAAATAATAACATAACAGTTCCAAACAATATTTTAAAAATGATTATTCACTTACAAACCTTATAATTTCTATAGAAAAACTATTCCACAAAAATTGTTATTTCTTTAACCTCATTAACAATAAAACCTACCTTCAACAGGTTAATATTCTGTTATCACTTTATTACTTAGCTTAATTTATTTACAATTTAATTAACGTTCTTTTTTAATTTGTTGCTTATTTAAAACCATAAATACTGTATTTTTATTATATATATACTTTTGCTTGCATACCTCCCCCCGTATTAATGAGGCTAAAGAAATAACAGTTTTTGTATAGAAATTATAAAGTTTCAAAGTAAAAAATTATTTTAAAAAGATTGTTTGGAACTGTTATAATATTATTTTAATATTTATTTTTGTTTTAAAGATATTACATGGGCAATTAGCCTGCAAAAAAGACAATTTAAGTAATTATGCCATCAATGATTAAGGTGTATTCAAAAACATTAGAATTATGTGTGGAAATAATATAATAATAATATGAATACAAATTTTATAGTTGGTAGCTCCTTGAGAATGTTTTAGTTGGAGAACGTTGGATATATTTTAAAATAAATAGTTGAGAGAAAAAGTGTCATTGAATCAAGGATCATTGAATTTTGTGTTAACAATGAACGATTAATTTTATCACGAAATAATTGCGATTCAGAAACGTCCCACATTTTTTTTATACCTTGCATTTATGAGTATTATAGTTTATATTTACATACTTACTTCAAATATCTATCAGTTGTTAAAATCCTATCGACTAATTACGTTTATGTTTTAATAATCGTTAATTATGTTAGTTGTATTTTGACCAGCTGTTACAATGCAGCGACCGACGAAGGATCTGTTTGCGACGCAACCTTTAGCAAGGTCACTGGACGGAGTACTGTTACCTCGCTTACATAACCTGGTTTATTTTCTCTCTCCTTATTTCCGCTTTTTCGACTTGATCCCTTCTCGGACTTGAGTAATTAACTTTCTTAACTGGTTGTCTCTAGTAAATCTGATCTTACTTCAGTTGGAAACCCCCATCTTCAGTATCTAAGAGACTTCAATACTTCGTTAAAGTTGGACCTTACATCGACAAGAGGCAACATTGTTCCTTTAATTTGTTCATCTCTTTTCTTTTAAACGTATTTAACTTTGGTCATCTAATAAATTGTGAATTGTCCATTATATAAATAGTAAAGTTAGACCATTCCATTTAAATTAGATTCTATCTTAAAATTATAAAAATGTTTCAACTTGACTCTTTTCTCTTCAGTACACTGTCCCTAAAATATAAATAGTTTTGGGTATTTCTAATGGGGAATAATAAAAAACAGATAAATTAATCCATCGCTAAGGGATTAAAATGTTTGGCAAGTATCGCAACAACTATGAGATGGGAAAAAATAATACCCAGTACAGTTACAAATACTATAGTCGGTTCCTTAAAAATTAAAACAAATTAAGAAGAGAACCGCTACTCTTTTTGTATGATACTTTAAAGACCTTCTTTTCATGAATAACAGTCGTGAAAGGTTGTCTATGATCACACTCAATCATCAGATATTTATCAAAATCATTAAAAGATGAGACAACCTCAATCAATCTCTTTATAGAGGCTGGGTCCAAGAGTTTCCTAGAGTGAGGATTGAATTTGGGTCCTGGAGAGTAGGTATGACTGAAATCGGTTTTACGGAAATTTCAACATTTTAAAAGTTTTACAACTGAATGCCTAATTTTCAATTTTGTTTTCTTAAACCATAATTCGTAATTAGAGGTCTAAATTTTTAAAAAGAATTTCAAAAAATTAAGTATTAGTAAGTATTACAGATCACAATAAATAAATAATTTATTATTCATAAATTTTAATTTTAGACATTAAATAGCTGACAAAGATAGGCTTAGGTGAAATATTAATTTATTTTTGTTGTGATATACAACCTCATTAAAAACTGAGAACAGGGACATACAAAATTAGGAGTGTGGTTCATTATCGGATTTTAATTAGTAATAATTTCTTGACAAATTTTTATTTATCTCGAACAAGTTGTTCAGATTAAAGAATTTTTTATCTATGCTATTATTTAGTTATTACTTAAAAGTTTCAACACACACAAAAAAAAAATAAATAAAATAAACTCTTGAATAATGGTTGCAGATGTTAACGGTTACGCGGTCAATGACAGGAATTTCAAATGACAGAAACTTGTTACATCATATTTATTCTCAGTAACGGTTAAAGGGCTTTTGTAATGCTAATTGCTATAATAAACAGTAAAATTGCAAAAAATTATGTTTTTTGGTTGTTTTTTTTAAATTAATTTTTGATGAAAATTATTTTCAAATATATAAAATATTGAAATCATCTGCCACCCAGAGAATAGCCATCGTCTCTCGTAATTTAAAAATTCTCTTTAAAACCTTGATCTTGTATTACTGTGTAGAGTACATATCTCTAGACTGGACTTGCAATATTTTCATACCTTTTATTTCATCAGTGATTTTGTATTAGATTCGTTTATTCCTGTCTAGTCCTCATCAACTCACTTTGCATAGCTTCCAAGAAGCAACCACATAATACTACAACGATCTGAAGTTGCCATCAATCTATCAACAAATTGCTTATCAAGAAAGAATCTGGTTCTCTTGTTTGGTGATAATTAATCTTTTGGTTTTTATTAATATTGGAAATTCAATTTTACTATTATTTTCCAAATAACGAATATAGTATCTGTTTATTTGTTTTGGGACTAATGCGCAATACAATTAGGTGTATATTTGTCCATTTTTATTTTAATTCAAATGAATTCTTTCTATTGGCCTTTTCGGTATTAAAGCATTTGCTTCAACATGAAAAAAAAATAAATAAATTGAGATCAGTATTATCGTACTACGTTTCAAAAAAACATATCTCTTCCAGTTTACCTTGTAACTCAGACATGTCGCAGACAGAAATATTACCTTGAAGTTCAACTCCAGCATGACAGGATGCTTATTTGAAAAATAAGTGAACACGCCTTTCTTCGTTAAATGATGAAGGATCTGTTAAACTATTGCATAACTTATTTATATCTGAGTTATTTGTATAAAGGTTATAAACCAAAAGAAATGAAGCCACAGAATGGTTAATAGAAGCTACATGAAATCAATTAGGTAGCTATTATTTATTAAACTATTTAATTAATTGATGAATTAATTAATTAAAATCCATTGTCATATAATAAAGGAGAATTCTATGACTGTGAAAGGTATATTGAGGCAACTGATTTTTGTCACCATATGGAATCCATTGATATGGAACTCGTATATCTATAGTTATTAATTTCATAATTTATATTTATATTAATAGTTTTTTCATAAACGTCATTGTTTTTTTAAAAATTTATTCATCTATATATTACTAATACAACAAATAAAATAATAATATTGAGTCTAATCCTTGAGTTTGGGCCAGGTAGGTGAATATTTCTGTTAATAGCCAATAGTGTGAAATTCTAAATTAGCAATTATGATTATTTGCAGACCGTAAAAGGTGTAGCTTGTAAAGTTTATTGGTAATTTTAATTTTAATAATCTGTAATTTTGTTTCCTTAATTTATGTTGAGCGTTTTTAGGATTACAAACGATTTGTAGTATGATTTTTTAATGTATCAAAAACATGGTTTTCTAAAATGATATAGATGTTTGTTGAATATAGCTTATAATAATAAAATAGTTTATATCAATTTTTTTTATTATGGCTGTTGAATACCTTTAGTATCTGGTGCGTGATGTTTTGACGTATAGCTTTTTTTTTTTCATATATTTGATCTGATGAATAAGACGCAATACCAGAAAAGTATAGCTCATAGCCGAAGCTTCCACTTAGTCTGTAATGGTTTAGCAATGGCGATAGCCCAAGTAACCCCTAATAGAAAGCATAAATAATTTACTATTTTTGAATGATTACCATGGGAGGTATGGCCTGGGAATACGCCATGCTATAACTTCAATACTATATTCAGTTGGAAGTTCCTTAAGTTTTTTAATATAAAACTATTTTATGAATTATATAGGATTTGTAAAAATAGCAACAGTTGTGTACGTAGGTTGAAAATTTTATTATATATGAAAAACGCTAATGGTTTTGATTAAAGTAGGCTTTATAGGATTATTTTTTAATGTTTATTGAATTTAATTTCTGTATCAGAAAAGGTAATACAATGAAATACTCATCTCATATAGAGTTGTTTCGATCATTTTCACTCTCCAGAATATCAGGTATCATAAATAAGGATTAAAAAGAAACAAACTTAATTATAAAGATAATGAAAGTTGATATTGTACATTATCTTAAAATGATGGAAAATTTGTTAATCTTATAGTATTGAATAAAAATAATGAATGAAAAATAAATGATTATTCTTAGGACAAATAATTAATAAATAGCCGTAAATTAATGCGAACTTATTCATTTAATTTTTGAATAAAATATTATTTAAATAATACCCAACACAGGCAAACAATAATCTAAATTTGAAGAGGTCTCGAAGTCCATTACGAAACCAAATGCGTATTGTTTATTAGTTATTATAAAAACCAAGCTAAGCGTATCGAAGATACATAACGAAGTAAAAGAACTCGACAAAAACCAAATAATTAGAGACAAACTTTAAAAAATTTAAAATAATTAGTTGTACTGTTACAACTAAAATTTCAATAAAGGGTTTACTTGTTAAACTTTATTATATTTATTTAAAAGAAATTAATTTTCACCCTTTATTCACTTCTTTATTCCTTTTTTACACCTTGAAGTTTCGGGCTGTTTTATGCCCAGTATCCAGTTCTACAAATAGAAATATTTCAAATCAACATTTAACAATTTTTTTTACTTTATTTATTTTATTCACATCTGTGAATAATATTTTACGGCCAGCGAATAAAATATAACAATTAAAATATTGTTATGATCAATTAAGTTGCTATTGCACCTTGATAAATATTTTTTATTATTTATTATTATTATTGATTTTTTTTCTTAATAGAATAGTATTGGTATAAAGTTATGGGAACTGCTGGTTGAAGCATTGTAACTAAGACAGTTTATGGTTTATTTTGTCAATATTATGTTTTACGACGGCATGAGCATTCCTCATCTTTAAAAATACATAAGGAAATACACTTGAGAAGTAGGGATTGGACTATTTTAGGAATACGCCATTGCCCTAGAGATAAGATTATACAACATATATTTTAAAATTAATATAAAATAATAAATGAAATACTCATACATATGAGCTATGTATTAACATTACTTGTTATATAAGGCTATGGACATATGGTAGAACTGACACAGATATAACATCATTGATGGTGAACCTATAATCCGAATCATTTTACGTAAGACCGTAACTTTTGCTTCCGAAAGCACATTTGCATTCTCCAATTGGTGGCTCGCTGATGAAACCGGGTTCTTTCTGCAAGTTCGTTTATTTTTATTACTCACGAGGAGAAAGCCTTTGGTTCGATTTCGGTTTGTGAAGAAATGAATTTAACAAAAACTTTAACTAAATGCCTTATTTATTATATTATTAAAATATATTTTTTATTGTATTATGTATTATTTATTATTCAA
>NW_027115501.1:76794-85320 GCF_000696795.3 Halyomorpha halys
GGAGAGAGATGGAGAAGGAGATATTGAACAAAAACAACCTAAAGATGGTATTCTCCTCTTGTGAATAGAGAAATGTTATTTAATATATTATTTTTATATTTTTTGGAAGAATTAGCCCGTTTTATAACTTTTTTATCTTATCTTAACATTGTAAGAACGTCTTGGGGTTTTTGCCCATTACCCAGTTCTTTCTTATTCTAAAATAATAGCTAATAATACACAATCAACAATTTTTTTTAAATTATACCTTGAATAAATAAATAATTATTTTAAAATATAAAGTTTAAATTAACTTATTTAAATATAATTTACTATTTATACAGCTTGTTTGACTATTATTTCGAATTTAAAAAGTTTTTGAGCTTATTTTTCCTTACAAATTATTTAATTTGATGAACATAGGACAACTCAGATTAAAAAAATCTTCCATATTCAATTTTTTGATATAATTCAACATATATTCTTATTTTTTGTCTAAATTTAACTAATGAAACTCTACTTTTCTAAATGTGATGTTAAATTTTACTTTTATTATTTATTTTTATACTCTATCAAAAAATGAACACCTATTTTTGTTATTATGTCCATTTTCTATGCCATACTTTATTGCACAATGTTATTAACGTGAGAATTCCCAAATGTTATGTCTTTCTGCAGTGTATATACTCTAATTTATTTCATAGCTAATAACTTATTATTTTTAAAATACATTTTATTAATAATGGCCACGTAACGTAATTTAGTCCGTTTAGTATTAATGAACTGAAGTGAAAACTTATAATTTATTGTGAAATAAATAATTTATGTATATAATAGAGTATAAACCTGTTATATATTCGTACATATTCGCCATCTTCCAAGTTATCATGACATCAATTTTTATAATTATCATTTACTTTCAGATAATTGAATATATATATATATACTGGAATATATAAAAAAATCAGACCATGAACTTAGTAAAGGTAAAGATCTAAGGACATTGTGTAAAGTTCAGTCAAAGCATGTCATTAATCTTTTGGAGGCGTCATTGACCTGTCAGTCCTTGGAGTACAAAGAACCTACTCCCTGGAAGGGGCTGGAAAATCCCTTTACTCATTGCTTCACTGTCCTCCTTAGCTTAAGTGTCCAAAGGAACGTTGTTTATTATATATATTTATAAACAATTATATAATAATTAATTATATTATATTTATACCTATAGTTAATAAAAAATCAGTGAAAATTATTCCGGGAAAAAACTGTAACTCATAAGCCGAAACATTTTTATCGTACAGGCTGAACGTACTGTTGCTATTGACTTGACATATTAATATCAGGCGGTCTGTTCAAATCTGTAAAATAAAATATTATCATTAAAAAATAATACAATTGATTAATCTATAAAATAATACAATTCTAGAAAATCGCAGAACTTTACGTATATTCTATATCAATTACACTTACAAACAATAATTGCCACTGGAGGTTTGTTTTATTTCAACAGCCTAAATCATTTTTCATCAATTTCTTTCATCTTTAAAGCTACCAACCACGTGAAAAATATAATATAATCTATATTAAAATGGAGTAAATCAAAATTGGTAAAGTGAACCCTTATAGGTTTTTCCAAGATACTGTTTTTCAAATGCAAACGTATTTTCTTTAAATAAGTATGGTCCATTTAACTAAATTCAATTTGAGTACTTATCGACTTCTGTACATCTGATAGTTCCTGAGATATTGATATTTTCTTAAAATTTTCAAAACCTTTTTGGGATTTTCTAGAATAAAATGAACCGCCTAATATAAATTCCAATTTTTCAACAGCATTTAGTGTGCTTGTTATTTAAAGATGAGGCATTCAGCAGTGAAATATGATAATCGACAAAATAAAAACATTTACAACGTTAAACTCTTAGTTACAATTGTCTTTAACTAGTAGTTTCATACTATGACTTAATATCGACATTATTGTCTTAAGAAAACATATTTCCTAAATATTCTTTCAAAAATTTACGAAATCAGCCCGAAAGAGCCGGCGAAGCCAAAAACTTCAATTCATAAAATATTCTGTTGCCGTACTTTACGACCGAATGTCTGGGATTGTTTGAATTCTTTCTTTTTACACATAGCAACCTGAACTAATTTGTGCTGGGGAGTTAGCACTCTTCAGTCTTTTTATTGATTTTTTTTAAAAATTTGAAACTGTTATTGTCGTTGTGTAAGTATATAAAAATCTCACATTAAATAACTTTAATTATTAAATGTCACAATATCAAAATAATACAATTCATACGATTGATACAATTGACCGTAATGTTAATAAGACTTCATTGCATGGGAAACTGAATTATACTTATTTTTTTTTTTTAATAAACTATTAAATCAGCTTCAAAATATTTATTAAAAATATTAAAATAATATGGTAATAATAGTAAAATTAGCAGATGATTATTGTATTATTATTATTCTTTATGAATTATTTTAATTTTGACAAAGTAAATTTTAGATAAGTATTTTTTCCTTTTGATAATTGTTACTTTCTAATCTAGTTTGATTATCTCATTTTATTTTTATTTTACATTTATTTTTTTAAAATAGTGAAAAGAGTCAGGAAGACGGAAGGAAAAACTAGCTGGAGCCGATGCAATGATGCAATGATGTACTATTACTGATCGCTGAGCTTTTACTATTTTTTGATGATAACTACTTTTTTTTCTTAATTTATCTCTAATCATTTGTTTTTTATCTGCTTCTTTTATAATTATGCATCCTCGAAACGCTCAGCTATTTAGTTTTGCAATGGACTTCGAAGCCACTTCAAATTTAAATTATTGTTTGTCATTTAAATATTTTATTCAATAAACGTTCATCTTCATTAATAGTGAGTGATTCATGAAATATTTCTTCCAATAATAAGTGACAATGTTATTCATTAAATTATTATTTTTATCCAATAGAACGTGATTAATAAATTTAATTATTTTTCTAATTAATTTTTAATACTATTTTCGCTCGTAGAGAGCAAAGATATCATAGTAACATAGTTGAGTTAGAAATGATTATAACGAAAATAAGACAAATTAATCTATCTACTATTAAGCAGATATGATTAAATTTGATCATTGTTGATTCGTCCTGACAAAATTAGATACTTTTTCAATTCAAATATAATCTAATAACATAAATGAACATCGAAGTGGAATGGGAGTGGCCACATGTTGTAATTAATCGAAAAATTCAGATTTAAGAACGAATGACTTTTTAACTTTGAGTCGGATGAATAAAAAAAAATATTCAAATAATTATTTTTATTTAAACATTGATAGATAAATTTATTCTGTAAATGAGAGAAAATGGGTTATTCAGCATCTAATTATAAATATTGAATTTTATTAATTTTTTTTTCAAAATAAATTTTCCCCAACACTGTTGTTTGCTATTGAGTAAAATGTTAATAAATAATAAATTGCAAGAAGAAAGTGTAGTCGTAACAGTGAAGGCAAAAAGGTCACGCCCACGGAGCTTAAGTTTACGTTGTGGTTAATAGGAATGTCTACCACTGTAATCAAAATTGAAACAGAAGGCAACCAATGATTGGCTCGTACTCTTGTCCTAGTTGTGTCTCACGCCCTCGGTAAATCATAAGGCCCGCCTTTTTGGCATCAATTTCCCTGCCAACTAAATCCCTTCATATACTCCTTCCTCCAAGATACATCTACAACCATCAGTTTTTCGGAAGTTGAGCTATGGTTAATTCTCCCTACCTGTACTGTTGCCTGTCGAAAATAACCACTGAGAAAAAAATATAAAAACGAGTTTAAAATATATCTGGTTTTTTTCCATCCACCCTCCTCCATACTCGTTATTAACTAATAATGTTTCAGAATTACTAACGAGTATTGGTATTAACAGATATATTTTTCAGTGATTATTTTTGACAGGCAGCATTTTAAAGCAATATTTTTCCTCCCCTCCTGGATCTGCCCCTGGATCATTACGGAAGGCGGAGTTCGGTGTGTCATCCTTCTTCCAATTATATTAAATGCCAAAAATTAGGAGAAAAAAAAATTGAGTTATGAAGAACCTTTTGTAAGCGGTAAAAAATATGATAGAACATTATTCAAAGTAGTCATTATACTCGAAATTGTTCATAAATGATTGGAAAGAGGTAATTTTTCAAAAATATTTAGTTAAAGGGCTAATTTTAGGGATTACTTTCTAGACCTCCGGTAAGTTGGGATATACGATACAAATTGTTGGGAGCTTTAAGATTTAGCCCCCTCCAGCTATAAGTTGTTGCAACTTCCCTGGTTACAGGAAAGTAATATACTTTCAGCTGGCAACGTCCCACTTGATCTATATACTTACCTCACGAAGTTTACTTCATAAACTTTACAAAAGTTCTATCCCTATAATTTTGTCCAACATCATCCTTGTGTAATATTTACTATTGACAGACAGAGGGAGATGGACGGGCATTCTTCCAGTTCTTTCACAAATGCCAGGATGGTTTGTGAAAGAACTGGAAGAAGCTCAGAGCTGGGAGGTGCGCCGAAGCGATGCCTCAGCCCCTGTCATTTGAGCCGGGGGAAAGTTGTTACCGCCGCTTCCTATCCTCGGCGGGCTTCATTCTGACCTAATCCAACTGGCAGGTGTTTCCTCCATCGCCGGAAGTGTCGTGAAGATATGTCCTCGAGGCCGCATCCTCCCGCTGTCCGGGGTTGTCATTATTCTTAAAAGTAATGACGACTGTAGATAGGGGTAATTTACTTCAGCGGGGAGTGTTAACTTGTTATCATGAAGTAATGTCTTTTTGAAATATATACCAGTTCAGTACACGATGGGATTTCTGTACAATGAAAGAATCTCTTTAAATAATAAATACTTTTTTATTTTTAAATAAATTAAATTAAATTAAAGTTTTTTAAATAAAAAACAACAAATTAGTGTTAGCTTATAATAGAAGATTTAGAAACCAATGCCTTATCCCTAGGGTTACGATAAATCGTAAAAGCCCTTCCTGGACAACTTGGAGGATCCTGCGAGGGATTAGGAGTAGGTGAAGATCTGAATCAAAAATTTGTTTAGTAATTTTCTTTTTTGGAAGATGTTATATTTATAATATTTTCAGACTGTTTTTGGGTGGTTAATAAAATTTAAATAATATTGACTAATGAAAAATTAATAACAAATATTTTAAGTATGAGTTAACTAATTAGAGGGAAAAAAATCAGAAAATAAGTAAATGCTGTTTTCTGCTACAAAACATCATTTCTAAACTTTAATATAATAAGCGAATATGTAATCCATAATCTACTCTAAACTCCGTATACAGTGCCTTGCCTTTTCACTCTGCTTCAAAAACTTACAGTCATTCCAGAATGAACATACTTTTTAGCAGTAATTTGGATGAGATTTAAAATTAAAACTAGTAAACCATATAAAATAAAATTAAATACGTTAACAATCGGGTTATTTTGAAATAACAAACACTGCCGTGCTTAGCTAATTATCCTAACTGGCTTTTCATTATTTTTAAAAAGTGAAGTTTTATACTTTTTTACTATGTTCTTCACGACTTTATTATTTTTCATTGCTCGTTTAGAGGTGTTGAGGCAGGATTACTGGGTTAAATTATCAGTTATATCAGATTGTACTAATGACAGAACATATACAGAATTAATAAAGAATACAGGGCAGGGCTTCATATCATATGCTTACGATTGCGAAGATAGGACGTTCAAACTTATAAAAAAAAAATTAAATAAACCACTGAATTTCTTCAAATATATACATCTATTATATAATTAGTAGAATAGGACTGAATATTAACAAAATATATAATGGAATATGTTAAACTCAAATACTGTGATGTAAATTTCATAATACGAAAACCAAAAATTCATGAAAAAGTAGCAAGTACAATCACAAGTATAGATAATATTATCACTTAGTTAATTAATTGAGATTTATATTAATATCTTATATAAATATAATTTGTTTTTTATTCGAGCAACATAATAACACTGATAGAAACTATACCTTTTTCAGCTCACTATAGCGCATGCGCATATAGAACGCTGAGAATTGTCCAGTATTCCTAGGGTCGAACTTTTTAACTTTAATAGTTAATAATTAATTGAGTTTTCAATAGTTATAAGCCTATATTATACTTTTTAAAAAATAAACAAAAGGAATATATTTCCACCTCTCTATCCTTAGTAATTATTAATATATTACATTTCAACTGCATTTGATTATTACATTTAACAGACAAGAAAATAGTGAAGGATATTCTCATATCAAAGAATGATATCTGAGTCCGTGAAAACGATCATCTACAATTTATGTTTTCTGTTATTCATTAAATGTCAGTAAACCTTGCTTTGTTTTATCAGTACTTCCTGTTTTATTATTTTACATAACATTGTATAAGATTATATCTGTTGCGTCGCTGGTAGAAAACGTTTTAATCGTGACAAATCTTATTAGAGCTGCGGCATAAAATTTACCTCTACTGAAGCCACTAACATCATAGTTCATTTTTCGATTTTTCTATATATAGATGGAAATATGATATGTCTCTTATTTTTGAGTGGTAAAATATTTTAGATTAAATTAATTACGTTTTTATAAATCGGAGAAAAAAAGTCTGGCCAGGCTCTTATTGTCAGAAAGATTGCATAACCCCTAGCGAAAAAAATGAATAGGTCCGCACACATTGTAAGAATTCGCAAAACTGAACCGAGAGTATGAGAAGGAATGTAGTAAAAAAAAAAAAAATCCCGTAACTGGACCCCTGGCAAAAAATACGTGTTTGAAGCGAGATTCATCTAGAATTTCGTAATGTTTTAAGATTATTTACAAAGAAAATATAAATTTATATTGTGACCTCTTTATATTAATATGATGTTACTAATAGAAAACATCAGGCAAAATACTAAAACTAATATTAAATATTAATATTTAAAATTATTTTTTTCTGAGTATTAAAAGTTTTATGTGGTTAACAATTTCAAGGAAACATTAAAAAATCATTAATTTTTCTTCAATTTTTTTTAAATAAAAACAATAAATATAAATTTTATGTTTATACTTTTCCAACTTTTTATATATTATATAAATAATATTAACTATATTTTATCTAGACCTTTTTTATAATAAATTGTACAGCAATAGCATAAATACTTTTGACAAGTTATCAAAAATTGTGACAAATTTAAAATACTTGATATCTATTCTTTTATAAAAAAAAAAAAAATCCATCATTTTTGTTATTTAGCTGGAAACGTCGAAATAATGGGTCGAAGAAACAGTACGTGCTTTTTTAATGAGATTTTTAATGTCTCCTTGATATTTTAAACTATTTGAATATAATATAAATGTAATTTAAATTTATTATATTATGTTTGATAATCAAAGCGATTGTACTAAATATTTAAGTTAGAACAATTAGTGACTTGACGTAAGTATTACAGATCACAATAAATAAATAATTTATTATTCATAAATTTTAATTTTAGACATTAAATAGCTGACAAAGATAGACTTAGGTGAAATATTAATTTATTTTTGTTGTGATATACAACCTCATTAAAAACTGAGAACAGGAACATACAAAATTAGGAGTGTGGTTCATTATCGGATTTTAATTAGTAATAATTTCTTGACAAATTTTTATTTATCTCGAACAAGTTGTTCATATTAAAGAATTTGTTATCTATGCTATTATTTAGTTATTACTTAAAAGTTTCAACACACAAACAAAAAAAAAATAAACTCTTGAATAATGGTTGCAGATGTTAACGGTTACGCGGTCAATGACAGGAATTTCAAATGACAGAAACATGTTACTAAAACATCATATTTATTTTCAGTAACGGTTAAAGGTCTTTTGTAATGCTAATTGCTATAATAAACTGTAAAATGTTTTCATGCTTTTTATGTGTAAATAAAGACTATATGTATCGCTGTGTAATACTAAAATAACTACACTAAAAACAATTTAACAATAAGCCATGTTTTCCAACGATGCCCATATTTTACACCACACCTCAATAGCTTGGGACTAAGCCAAGATATCTCAAAAACCCTTGGAGATGATGATAAGGCAATTGAATTGGTGTTTCAGTTTTTGAAATCACAAAATTTACTGACAAAAATATAACTTGATCGGAAGGGAAAAAAAAATAAAAATAAAATAAAATAAATAAATAAAATAATCAAATTAAAAAATAAATAAAATTGAACGAATATTAGCAAAATTAAATAAAATATAAATGGCGTTGATGAACAATGAAGTTTGGCGCCACTAAACAACCAAACGAACAAACAAGAAACTACACTAAAAAATAAAAAAAGACAAGTATTTTCACAACAGACGTATTTATTTATTAGTTTTTTGAGCAAGTAAGAATTTAAATTTCTGCAATTTTGTTTTTTTAGTATTCTTTTAGCCAACTATATGGCTTAAATAATAATGTATGAGCTCTTAATTACTTAATTTATATCAATAATAATAATAATATAATTAAATTTTAT
>NW_027115501.1:85370-114095 GCF_000696795.3 Halyomorpha halys
TATATATAAAAAAGTGAATGGATTCAAAGGAAACGTTTTGACGTTTCGAGCAACAATAAATATAATCCGTATGTTATTAGAACTATTCATGTTTATAACTATGGTTACTAATAAATAGTTTTTCTGCTATTTATGTACCTTTTTTTGACCACCACCTGTACCATCTTAAATAATATATAATATATGATAATAATATATAAAAAATAAACACTTAAATAATATATAAATAAATACAAATGGAAGGGGGTGAAGTTTTTGTATTTTTCGCCATAAGCAATGAAGCTAATCTTCAAAATGATGAAGTCACTGCTTGGAGTATTTGAAGAGATACAGCTTCCGAAAAAAAAAAACTCCTTTTAGAAATATTATAAAGGATATAACGATACAGATAATATATGATCATTAAATACAATATGAATGGCTTCAGATTTAAGGAAAGAAATATGTCAATAATTGGTTAACCATTATAGTTGAACCGATTCGGTGTCAAGGTATTCACCTGCTCCCAAAAAAAAAAAAAAAATATTGAAAAAATTAAGAAATCCTGCTATACCTGTTTTGATATTCTTAATATGTGGGCTATCTGAAACTATGGCTATGATTTCGGTTCAAGGGCAGTGCTAATTATTTAAGCTAATAAACAAGATATTAATTTAAACCTCTATCAATTACATTCATTCGGAACACTGCTCATCACTTAAACAGTTTTAAAATTTGGATTGAGACAGTGGCTTTAATTGTACCCAAAATTTATATTTTTGTCTTCTTAACCAGGGCCTAATTCATGAAAGGTAAATCATTTATCACTATGAGGTTGAGTGAATCCAGTTAAAGGCAATCGTTGTATTAAAAGAAAATACAACTTTTAACATAGCGCGCTTCTCTCTCCCCATCCACTGTGCTTTTTCTATATATTCTCCGATGTTTCAAAGATAAAAAAAAAAGCATTGTCTATAGAGGTTAATTAACAAGAACATTGGATTTGTATTTAATTATTTAAATTTTAAAAGGAAAGAAGTAAGTCATGACTAATTGTTAATAAAATGTAGTTCAAGACCTACTATATTTTATAATAACTTTACTTAAGTAATTATTATTAAACTATATTTTCATTTTTAAGCAGTGTTGTAACAAAAATAAATTAAAAAGAATATGGTTTATATTTTATATAAACCAATACACTCTTGTTATCATTATATAATAGTAACTTTTCATCATATTGCTGGTCTGGAAGTATAATGACACAACTGTAAACTGTGGGTTCAAGAATACATTTACTTGATGTTTGCTAGTCGGCATAATTGTACTTCAAAATTCGCCAAGGAAGAAGATAAACAAATATTTTTTATTATGTCATTATTCTTACGGAGCAGCGATATTTTAATTTATATATCATTGTTTTGCATTACTTGTGGCTCATCAGATAAAAAAGATTTTGTTTTGATTTGGTTTTATTACAAGATAGTGATGTTGAACTTCCCCTACTGTGGTTATCCCACGGACTGTCTCAAAGCTAGGTGTTGTCGCAAAATAACCCCAGTGTGTTGTACAGTCTATGGAATACGTCAATGAAGATAAAAAAAAAACCTGAGCTATTTAACCTAATGAGAAATAATTCACTTGCTTAATCAATTCTTTAGAAGTAGAGAGAATGAAAGAAAAAAAAGTTGAGACCTCTAAAAAGCACTCAAGCAAATTTATACTCTAATTTTTAACACTCTAACACAATTTGGAGACGCTTGAGAGGAGCGCGAAACCCTGAAGTCCTTAAAACGTTCCTTTGAACGTAATGAACAATTTACTGAACTTCAAACCCATATTAATGGTGTTATCCTAGTAATAAACCTTAATACCCACATTTAGTGGGGGGAGGGGCCTTGAAATTGATACAAAATACATTCCTACCCCAAGATGCTATTTGTAGTCTGTTGGCACCAGTTCGAATCAGACCTTGGTGGGTTAACTTTTTTTCAAATGAAAAGTTGATCCATCCACTGTAGTTAGGTTGGTTACCTGTAGATAACCTCCTATATGTCAGAAATTACCAGGCAGGGAGTAAAAAAAATATATATACTCCTGCCCGTTGGCATTCGTTACAATGGTGGTTTACTATTTTCGGGAATACGACAAACAAAACTTTTTTTTTGTCAGATGTGCCTCTACTAAAGTAAAGCAGCAACATTAGTATTATTGAAAAAAATAAAACGCTCAGTAGGATATGGCCCATTGCATTATTTTGCCCGGTGTCCCTAATGACTCGTAATCTTTTTTTATATTAACATAAGTTATACGATTCTCTTTTTTATTTTTATTAAAAAATTATTATTTTAATATTCTCTTCCTTTGCAGGTCAGACCCAGTACTTCACCTTTGACAACTCAAAGACGGAGGTGACGTCACTAGCGTTGTCCTTCTACTCCGGGCTGTTCGCCTACAATGGATGGTATGTTGCCTTCTGATAGTTTTCTTCTATTAGAGTTCCTATAATATAGTAATGTCTGCAGAGTCTTGCATCAGTCAGTCCTAGAGCTGCTCATTGTGTTCGCTGCCAAGGCCGTCTCAGTTCTAATGATATATTTAGTCATATATTCAATTCATAAAAAAAAAATTGTGGTGAAAATAAAGTAATTGACGGTGGAAATACAATAGAAAGCACACGAATTGACGGATAATGCTAAATAAAGTTTTTTTAATGTGTTGAGCTAGAACATAATAAATGAAAATTACTAGTACATAAAGCAAAAACAATCTTCACTGTGGCAAACTTCCCCGCTCTAATTTTCAAAATGTGCTTTCGGTTGACAAATTAACTTACTCCAATTTCATCAGAATATTAATCTTAATGTTGTTAAAAAATTAAAATATTTTAACATATATCTTTTGCAAAAGTGTAGCAGAATTGTAAAAACATAACAGTTTACTAAAATTTACACTCTGCTCTTAACCATATATGCAATGCTAAATAGTTATAGAATCAATTTTGGAATACTAAGAATGATTTTATCGAGTTAGCTATCTTGTCAACTAAAAGGTTCATGCATACGTTAAGTGGAATTACATTTATTTAAAAAATAAAAGGCACTGTGCATGCGCTCGCCAGTTAATAATCAACAAAAATAACCTAATTAATAGGTTTCTTCATTATTTATAACCTTCTACAATTTAATATATTACATATTATTTTTTTCTATAATCCTTGGCTTTCCAACGGTATATAGTAAGTCTATATTATTACTGTTATTTCAGGAAATGTGTTTTCAACTTAAAAATTTTGTTTGCCTTTTATCACCGTAAATTAATTATCGAGTCCTTTCATAATCCATATTTATCTATTTTGCATTAATAATTTTAAAAAAATTTGAGTTGGTTAATTATTTCAAATAAACAATATTAAAGATACTTCAGAGGAAGGTTTTTAAAAATCGTCATGGAAGCCCTGTCAGACTGTTATAATGGGGACAAAACATATTTGATATTTAAGACCTGTTAGTTTTTCTTTGGTTTACCAAGTTTAATTAAAATCGTTAAAGGCAGTTTTGAGAGAATCCTAAAAAAGTGTACATACGATTGTATAAAGTGGCACTTACTATTGTTCGATTTTAACAAAAAACTTATTGAAACACACCATGCATACTCCTTTCCTAAATGTATCATTTAGTTTTTTACGACTTTTTAGGTAGGCTGCTCACATAAACAGACCACTTTGCGAAACTCGGTTATTTTGACTTAAAAGACCTCATAACGTATATTTCTATCAAATAGCCGAATTCGAAATTTGTACTATCGTAATAATTCCCCGTACTACATATTCCATACATAGTTCAATGAAGGTAATAAACTATAATGATATTATTTGTATTCAAAATAATAACCAAGACGACCGTTAGGCTTGTATATCCCTAAAAAGTTTGTTATCCCTACTTCTATGTTTTGGGGTTTGGACATAGTGGCGATTCGTTGATAGTCTAACAGGGTTTCACAAAATAAAATAAAATTGTGAAAGTGGTTGCATTCTCTCTGGAAATCAATGTTTTTACACTTAGTTACGTGAACTATTTTAAGAGGGGAAGTAGGTCTTTGATTTCAACTTTTCTTTTTAGCGACAAGCTAGAAAACACAAGTGGTTTAAGTTCTGAAACTGCCACTGACATCGTATCAATATTTAATTATATCGCATTACAAAATAAGTCAACTATTATGTGACCGGGTTTTCATTCAACACAATTAAATATGGTGTTAGTGTCGTGGAACTAGCCATAAGATGTCAATACATTTTATGGTAGTTTTAATACGTTTTATTTAGTTGAGTTTTACGTCAATACAAAACTCCTTTTTACATTTCCTCTTCTAATTTTCATACTTTGGTCTACTTATAAGTGACTTTTTGCGATTTTCGAAAATAAACTGAAGGAATTTTTAATTTAATACATATTAATCATAACGAGTGTTTGAAGGCTTTATTAAATTCAAAATTAGTTAAACACTTTTGTAGATTTTTTACGAACATTCAGTGTTTGTTGAATATTCAGTTGTTAAAAGAAAACACATATATATTATTTGACCGTTTTTTTGAATGGTCCGTAAATTTATTTTTGACATTTTAATTGATCATTTTTAAACCAATATAGTTAATTAGCTTGATAATTTTTCATTAAAGTGATCTCTGGTTTGTGCCTTGCTTTAGGCATTATTTGGCTTTCATAGTTTTTAGAAAGAGTGCAGACATGTAGCTTGATGAAGAGTGATAGTTCTAAAAGTGTTAATGTTCTAAGTTAAAACCCCTTTAGGAAAACGGATTCATTTATCCTACGTATTTTAAACCGAGGGCAAGAGTTCGCTGACCATAGCTAATATTATTTAACAACAAACACTGCTGAAAATGCTATTGCTCAGCAAAAAACAGTTTATTTCTATTCAACAAACAATATAATTGAAAATTTTTAAGAAACTCTACAATATTCCTCTAAAGTTTATTTTATTTTATTTTATTTTTTTAAAACGGTTTTCATTGTTAAAATATTTAAAGAAATTATGAATAAATAAAGGATATAAATAGAAATACCCACTTCTGATGGGAAAATTCCAGACAAAATTGGATAACGGTTTCATTATCTTTTGTTTAAGTCTTGTATTCTTGACAGGAACAAAATTTATATGCGTTTTTCTTACCTGAAGAGAGTTAAGTTACGTTCTGACAGCACTAAGCATTCAGTAGGGCCAACCCTTTTGAGGAAGTAAGTCTACGATACTACCTTTGGAATACGTCCAATTCAGTATAAAATAAAACCTTGTGATATTTGGATTAAGATATGATGATATTGAAACTTATAACTACATAGTGATAACATAAGTTTATTGGTTTATATAAAATATTTTTTTATTTATTGATAGATGTTACAATCTGCCACACAGTTGTGGGCAATAGGTAATAGTGATGAATGATCTCATACATACTAAAATAAAATAAATTAAATAAATGACCAAAAAAAAAAATCTCTTAAAATATATACAAACAGAAAAATAAACAAAATGAACATAATCAAACTATCTGTATGAAAAATAAATAAATAAAATAAAATAATGATACAATAATATAGCCTCTAGTCACATTTACATTCTAATATACAATATTTACACAATCGACCTGAGGATCCCTGAGCCCACTCTATCCCCCACGTATGAGGGGTAGAGCAGAGCTCAAAAGATCCCATCGCATCCCTCTCGGTTATATGAAATATAACACTTTTTTTCAAAATTCTATCGAAAAAACATGCCCAGGTGGAGTGTTATATCATTTTACAGTCAATTTTATAGTAATAAATTTATTTGAATCAAATCCGTTCTTAAATGAATTTAAGCCATTTTTATTTTTTAATAATAACTTTTTTTTTCCGATCCCTCTAAAACAGAAAAAAACATTAAATTAATAGGTTGCATTACGAATGGTTACGTAATTCAAATTGAATATTACCTTTTTAAATCCATGGTATTTGAAGGTGAAATACTCATCTTGTTGTTTTGATGTGCCCGTTACTTATGAATACTATTAAAAAATATCCGGATTTTTGTTTGATAATAATAATGTTTAATAATAATAACACCTTTCAGTCACTTATGAAAGCAATAAAATGAATGAAATCATGGAAGTGAGATACAAATTTTTTTAAAAATCGGGTGTTTCAGTAAAGGAACAAATATGGTGAAACAAATTGTCTTATTCATCAATAATAGAAGAAATATATTTTATATTTCGTGAAAACCATCTAATCATTAAACAAAAAATTTGAAATTCAGGGAGCTGCAACTGAAAAATGTATTTTCATAGCAGAATTAAAAAAAAAAAAAATCCTACATAATACTAGAAAATATAAATTATTATATACAATGTCCTGCTTAACATCCCAATTTACCATGCCCCATCCATTTACCGTCGCTTTTGAGTGACGGGTGTAAATTCGTGGACGTAGTAATGTAAAGAAAAAATATACAACGTTGTGAAAGTCTTTTCCTTTGTGGAAATTATTGCAAAAGCTGCAATTTTGAAGGTTCTCACCCTCTCCCCTTCTTATGACCTCTAAGATGTAAAAATACTAAGAACATTGTTAATTAGTATTTTCACTACTGCGAATAATTTTTGCCATAAGTTTAGCTGTAAATATATTCATACGTATTTGTGTTTTTGTTGATCTTTTGAGGGGGTAAATCTTAATTTGTATTCTGTACATTTTAATATCGAACCGTCAAAACAATATAGTTGTTTTATAATTGACTTAACCTCAAGACCTTCAAAAATACACATCATTAACAATTAAGAAAAAAGAATTCTCAAAGTCATGTAAACATATCGATATTGACTTTAAGAACGTCTGCTCAATGGAAAGCGACTAGATTTAACAAGTTTAACAAAACTTAAGAAGTCCCAAGGACGGTTTAAACTCAGTTAATTTTTAGGAAATTCGACTTACCTATTTTTTCACGACCGTCACAGAAATATAAATCTTACTTCGATTGAAAAGACTTTGTATGTTTGTATTACGAACTAACAATTTATTTTCCATTCTTTTTAAACCGATAGTCATTTAAGACTAAATATTTAATCCAATCTAGTCCGATTTGAAAAATTCTCGCTTGGCGTAAAAACAGTTTACTGTAACAGTCCCTTATAATTAGTTTTTGCATGCATACAAAAAAGTACTGTCATTTAGTAGAAGCTTATGAATGGGACTGAAATTTGGAGTGAAAAATGTCAAGGAATTCAAAAACTGTCATGGTTCGTAAAGCTATAAAAATAAATTTTAAGGTATCGTACGTCGCTTTCTGTTATAAGGATGAATTTAACAAACTGAAAATTTTCGTATTTCTTTATTGTGTATTATTTTTTAGTAGATTAGTAATTAATACTGTAGGTTCTCAAAAATATAAAAATATTTTGTTTTTCACCCATAAACAATTGTCCAGATTTGGTAAAGTACAAAAGATAGTCTTCTGAAAATTATTAGATTTGCCCTTTTTACCTAATACTAACACAATAATAATTTCTATAACCTGGTAACAGAGTAAAAAAAAAATGTTTCAAATTGAAATAAATCTTTGAAATATTATATGCAATATTTCAATATATTTATATAATTATACAAAGGATAATTAGATAATATCGGACCGAATCATATCTGCAGTGTAAATTATAATGCTTGTAATTTCATTACTTTTTAATTCGTATTTGCGAAATGTATAATAAATAATAATGCTAAGTAATTTCAGAAAATTATTAATAATAATTGATAATGAACATATTTGTATTTTAAGGATGTATTAAGTATACAAATACTGAGATGCAGAGAGACAGAGGGTAAGGTAGAGTGGGCAGAATGGCTGAAGGTTGGACAGTCCATTCTCCAAGTTTCTTGGACAGTCTGCCGCACAAATCCTGTAGTCCGACCTCTTAAATATTTCAGTTTGTAAGCTTGATCAAACTGCTTTCTGTTTATGTTTTATATTTATCATGAATTATTTTATGTTGACTGTTTCAATCAAATAGTCTGTTTAGTTTTGCCGGAATGCTACTGGTTTTTTTTATATTGGACATGATAAGTCAAGAAAAAAATTATTAATAATTTGCTTAGCGAAAAATAATCTTATTTTGAGACTTTTTATTCACAAGTATTTGATCGCATATTTCATTGCATTAACATTTCGTAGTTCTCCTTTGTCCTCAGAAGATCTGATTTTTTCATCTATATATTAATTATTTCTGCCTTGCTATGTGCAGTAAATAACAATACTATCGTCGCTGAAGAAGTGATACATCGTTAAGAAATAAGCATTACTTAGAAAATAAGTATTCCATTTAAAAAAAAAATAATGCATTTTAGAAATATCTAGACGATAGAAAATCAAGAGATGCCTATAAAATTCTATCTAATATTAAGGCAATTATATTTTGCTACCTCTCTGACGAAACTATATACGATTTTTATGGGCCCTTAGGAGGTGTTAAAGCCACCTCAAATTGACGATGGATTTCTAAAGGAAAGCTTTAAAATAGAACAAAAACATAACAAATTGGCTCGGATTATAAACATTTATTTTGCTAAGCTAACAATTGAAAAAAATAATATCAAATCAAAATAAACATTCAGAAATAAAATAAAGAACAAAATTAAAATAAAAGTTTCTTTGAAGATAAAATCGAATGAAATGAAAGAATAATCAAAATTAATAAAAATAAAATAAATTACTGCCGGATGAACTCTGATGGGTCAGAGACGAGATTGGCCCAGAAGAGAATATTATCCGTTTCGAAAAATCAAAGATTTTTTTAAGTACGATTGTTCATTTGTTGGTGGGTCCAAGTCAAAACAATTTACGCAGAAAGGGTCTAGTGAAGATATTTGGTGAACTACACAAAGGCCACAGGGCCCGTAGATTGTTGTATTGTTGCTAGGCAAAAAAATCCTTACTGTCTAAATTATAGCATATAAACATTACAATACAAGTACAACTTCTTGTAAAATAAAACACACTTCTAGCAAAAATACAAAATAAAAACAAAAATGTATTTAAATGATAAAAAAACTAGAAATATTTACAAATTAAATTAAATATAGCGTTAATATGAGGCATTAATAATTTAAATAATTTGTTTAAAAAATCAGGTATGCTGAAGACGTTGTGTTACTCCCAAAAATATGTAAAATTTTAAATATTTATTGTTCCCTTTTATTAGATTCGTATCAATGTCTTTGATACAAATTTAATAAGGATGTTTTTTTTTTTAAATTGAGTTGACCAAAATCAGAAAAAATGAGTTAGAGTTGAAGTACAATTGGAGTTCTGGCAATGGTCAGATTCTCCACTCAAGTTGAGTGTTTGCGGCTTTAGCGCACTTGCTCAGCCTCCACTGGCTCATTACCAGTGATGCGGCGAGAGGGATGCGCTGGGATCTCTCGAGCTCTGCTCTACCCCTCACACGTGGGGGATAGAGTGGGCTCAGGGATCCTCAGGTCGATTCTGTAAATATTGTATATATTATTTTATCATTATGTTATTTTATTTATTTATTTTTTTCATACAGATAGTCTGAGTATGTTCATCTTGTCTATTCTTTTGTTTGTATATATTTTAAGAGAGTTTTTTTATTTTATTTTTTTTTTATTTTAGTATGTATGAGATCATTACATATTACCTATTGCCCACAACTGTGTGGCAGATTGTAATATCTATCAATAAATAAATCTATCTATCTATCAAAAAAAAAAAAAAGAGTTGAAGTAAGAAATATTAAACGGAATAAATACTTTGTTCTGTCACTGTACTATGAAAAAAGTAACTACAAGAATAATTATAATATCTGATCACCTCCAACCACCACCTCCTTGTTATTGATTCAAGTTATCATATTATCAAAGTATTTTTATTACAGGAACTACCTGAATTTTATTATAGAAGAGTTGAAGGACCCTACGAAGTAAGTACATTTTAAAATATTTATTGTTCTTATATATAATTTATAGTAATAATTAACATACTAATAAATAAACTATTTATAACTCGTTAATTACACTAGTTTAGAAATTTAGAAAATTTCAAATGAAATTATTTTCCTTTTTCTATTCTCTGAGAGCTTGCGAGGTACAAACTTGGATATGGCAAAACAGTTATTTAAATATCATGTAATTATACCTTCCGTGTTGAATTACAAAACGCTCTGAGAACTCCTTAACTCGGGATTTCCCACCAACATCAAATTTGCATTAAGAATTTTGCCTTTAATCTTCTTCTCAGAATACTCGTTTTCCTTCTTTAAAATTTGAAGTTTCCTATTTAGAAATACTATTTATTATTGTGTCTATTCCATCTCATTGTAACTTAAATAGGTTTACTTATTTTTGGCGTTAATTCTCTCACCTTATGTGATAATTTTAGATTAAACACCATCCTTCATGAATTTGAACTTTTAAACATGATAAAAAATACATAATAATAATATAATATAAGCAAGGTATTTTGACCTAAGTTTGATATCACGAAAATAGAAATAAAATAGAAAGGCTTATTATTAATAACATTAATATCATTTTAAAAACAGTTGATTTCTTTTAAACTTTTTACAATAGAAGGGCCTTCAAAAAAAAAAAAAACACAATAGGTTCAATACGTGCTGAAAATATCCATGTTTACTCATTTACCCAAATTTCAGGGCGGTGGTTTATAGCAAGTGGTACCTTTAACGCGAAGCACTATTTTGGTGTCTTGTCTAAGCACAACAAAATTAGGGAATTTGATTGTTCAAGAGCCCAGCAGAAAAAAAAAAATTCCTTCGCCCCAATTTTTGATTACTTTTATGGAATCTATTTGTAGTTACTTGTTAAAATTGTTGACTCAACCAACCATAGTTGAGGAAATGAAAAATGGTGACTTTTACAAAACATTACAAAAAAGGATTTTTTCATTCGGAGCTCTATGTCTTTAAAACTACCTACAATACCAAAAAACTTAATAAAGCACCATTTTAAGTGGAGTAAATTTGTTAAATTATGAGCTCTAAAAGAGCTATTTCATTCAGTAGTTCCCGGTTTTTCAAAAACCAACATTTTTCAAATTACGAAATATTAATTTTTTTGTGCATTTATTTTAGCAAATATCATGCAAAATATTATTACAACGTATTATTATTATATATTAGCTCTCAGTAGAGTAGTAGCACGAGTGGAATTTGCTGTTTCCATCATATCCACCAAAATAAATTCGTAAAGTAGTTTATTTCTGTAATTTTGGGAAACATTGTCACTAAATTTTAAAAACTGTATCCGAGTACTATTGAACGTAAAGAGCTCTAATAAAGTTCTTATTTTAGAAAATTTACTAATGGGCTTTGAAGTTGTTTAATGCTGTAGATAGTTTTAAGGATATTGAGCTCCGAATGAAAAATGAGCGAAAATTTACTTTTTTCTGAAATGAAATAAACTTAAATCAATATTTACTTTTTAATGACTACCATTTGTATAGTTTAGGTAAAAATTAAAGCTTTTTTTAACTGCAAATAACGTGTTATTTTTTCTTAACTTGAAAGAAGACAAAAATGAATTTTTTTTAAACTTCTGGAACAACCTCCATTCTTTATTCGTAACTCGCCCACAAACTGGGATGATAGTTAAATCTCTGAATCTTTTTGAATTTCATCACGAAAGGATTAAGATGTCTTTATTTTTTTTTTTTAATTTTGATTGTTTAGTTATGTTACTTACTATTCAACAGAAACCTACCAAGGGCCATCGCCATATCTTGTTCCCTCTGCACCCTGGTCTACGTCATGGCCAACGTTGCATTCTACACCACACTTTCCCCGAGAGAAGTCCTCGAATCCGAAGCTGTTGCAGTGGTGAGTGGGATATACTTTTAGTAAACAAAACAATTAGTAACAATTCAAATTATTTAATTTTTAAAATAATGAGGATAAGAATATTGAATCTGTTGATAGTTAAAGAGAGAACTACAAATTTTGTTATAATTTTTATTATTTTTTCCACTCCACGTTTCAGTTTCCACCCGCAGAGGCACTACAATTGGGTGCTACAAATTCGATTGTGTCAAATGCTTTAAATATTTAGAATCGATAATCAAGAATCCTTGGGAAATATACTGACAACTAAAAAGTAAGACTGAAAACTGAAGCTAGAATTTGAAACTAACCACTTCAAAATCAAATGGAATACTAAAGAGCTGGAGGCGTAGTGGGAATCCAAGTTAAAAACAGTAACGATGAACTTTTTTTTATATAAATAAAATTTATTCTAGAGAGATTTTTTTAATAATTACTCAAGAATACTTATATTTGTATATAAATTTCTACCTTTACAGTAGCATATTGTATGTTATTTTAGTACCATTTGTTATTTTCTTCTTATACTATTTCTTTTCTGTTCCTTTTTTTTTTTTTTTTTTTACTACATTATTTGTTTTATTTGGTATTATGTTTTCACATCTGACGAAGGCCTGAAATTTAAGTTGTCTTGACGTGTTTTACAATATTTAGCCTATCTCATATTTGTCTATTCTTAGCTATAAATTTATTTAGGAAAAAATAATTTTTTATACTTAGCTATATGTGTCTAATACGGAAATTCTTGGTCAAGCCTTCATTTTTATGAAATTAAAGTCGAAATAAGCGAAGTTGAGTCAAAATATGCACCTAAAATTAAAACCGTGCAATTCAGCACAAAGTAGTATATGTATAGCACAAGAGTAAAACATGTATTGAGTTTCAATATATTATTCCATAAATCGTGAATCGGATAGATAGGTTCAAAACAAGTTACACAACAGAATGCAATATTCAATAATACGAAAATCCAGACTCCACGTATGATTTTCTAACAGCCCTGTTGCTTCGGAGTGATTTTGGTTTGTATTCACCTCCACCACGATAGCGGCAATTACCGAGCCGAAATAAAAATAAATTAGCTCGTATCATGGATCATTTAAAAGTTTATTAATTGATATTGATGTGGAGCAATTATTCATTAGGTTTTTTCAAAAATCACAAACAAATTTGTTAATGATTTAATTGATAACTAAAAGATTTAATTCCACGAAAATCCGGTATCAAATTATAACTGACCTTCACATAAATTTGTACATTCATATACATTGTATAATTTAATACTTTATAATTTTTTTGTACTGCCCATAAGTCTATTATTTTAATGAGAAATGGATTGGGTATTATTCTCGGATGAGAATATTTTCATTGGATATTTGCTTTGATAAACTGTTCCTTAGAGTTGAGCCGGACGACCTTGCACCGTGCGCTCGAGTTGAACAGATATTTCTGCTGCGTTGGTATTTACTCGTACTACCTAAGGCCAGCAACGGGACTAGACATAGCACGGTTTAAAAGTCTCATTTGCAACGTACTTTCTCTTAAATTATTAGCATATAATGAATTGATATAGCAGCGTAATTAGGATGCAATGAACCAATTACTGGTGTAACCTCTCCGTGTAACAATAATCAATTTTCGTCCATTAGTGTTTTTTTTTTTTAATATAGCCGCTTAGGTTGAATGTAATTATTGACTTTATTACGAAATACTATTTATGCTAGTTTTTCATCTTGTAATTAATGGATTTAATTTTCTTTTTTGTATTTTAAGTTATTACATCAACTTAAGTTGTATGACAGTAGACAAAAAAAAACTCCTTTACTTTGAAAAATACTTGCAATGTTTAGAACGTTTTATTTCGGCACATTAAGCATGAACAAACAAATATTAGCAAATTGTGTGCTCTGAAAAACAATTGTGGTATATACATTGGTCGGAATAAATTCCTCACACCATTTCTAAAGGGTACGTAATATCTTCGTTTATAATTTGCTATTTATTTTCAAAGTTTGAAATGAAATTTTATTATTTTTGTTCTTTAATAAATTTGATTTTTCGTTTGAGAATGAAATTTACAGATGGAGCAGTAGTTGAAATATATGCGTGTCCTGATAAGTGTCTACCAAGTACTAAAGATCTGTCACATAACATCAATAGACTAAAACTTTTCTTTATTGTTATACTACAGTGTTAATCTACGAATTATTATAATGCATACAATTATATAATAAATATGTATCTGTTTAAAAAAGCCAGGTATCCTTTTATTGCCATAGGGGGTGACAATAGATAGAACTGCTACCCCGCCTCGTTTATACCTGGAGAGTAACACCACTGGCCAATGCGCTTTTAACACTTGTCCCACCTCCTCATGTGAGATATGTGTTACATTTTTAAGCATATACTCATACATAACTTAAGCTTAATACCCTTTCCTTCATGTTAATGTTATAATATTAATTAAATGCAGTTAAAATAATTTATTAATTAAATTTAAATTTAGTGAAATGTTTTTAAACATAAAACAAATAATTTAAAAATATTTTTTATTAGTTGACCACGAACTTTGACTGGCGAAAAGACTTTCTGTTTTTAGGCCTTCTATAATAAATATTTTAAAGTTATGGTGTGGGATTTAAAAAGAAGTTTTATTAAGCTTAAAAAATAAATAAATGAAACAGGACACCTGTGGCTCTCTCCATTTTAGTATCTGACAATTTCTTCATCAAATCATTCGCATCACTCAGCCATTAAATTGAATTATTAGGCTTTGCTGCGTGTTCCTATTAAAATGATAAAGATGAATCGTTAGGTATACTCTTTATTATTCTAAACAACAATGTTTAGATTTGAACATAAAACAACAGATTCAACTAATATTCAGTTTTTTTTTTAGACATACCAAAAACATACCTAGTTAATTAATTGATCGTATGGCGAGAGGTTTCAAATGGGTTTGCCACTAAAACAAATGTAAAATAATGATACATTAAATGATTATGAGAGATAGTTGACCGTGGATGACTTATACAAGGAGAAGATGGTTGGGGGTGCGGTCAAAATAAAACACAAATAAGTTGGTGTAACTTATTTAATCTAGAGTTGCTAGCCTTCAACAGGGCTAAGAACAGAACAAGATAACAAGCAATGAGTATAGAAAATATAAACAGAATGACATAAAGTGAATAATCTTACAGAATGGAATTAATAAAATGAAGTGATGAGAGAAGTGGAAAATAAAATGTATACATAGGTAATTGAATAAGTAGGTAAAATAACATAATTAAGGAAATAAAATAAAAATGAAGTTATATAATGCAAAGAAATCTGAATATATTAGTTATTAATAATTGAAAAATTAAAATATGGAAAGAAAAATAAATGTTGATAATAATTTCGGCAGTGGCAAACCCATTTCACAGTCTGTTTGCTAACGTCAACTACTGCCGCTGAAGACATTAACAATCTTGCCACCACAAGGCAAGACAGACAAGTTATGTCTACTGGTACAGTTGTATGCAGAATTAGAAAACCTTATTTTAAGTGACTTTTCCTCCATAACACAAAATCTAACCATTTCACGAACATTAAGTTATATTTTGAAAAAGCAGGCACAATTCTCAGTAGTTCATGATTAAGTAATTTTTTCGGGCTTTGAATTTTTATGAGAATAGTAATGACAAACGCATGAAGAATCCAACCGTCTACACAGGAAAGGAATATGATATGAAGGCACATTGTAAGTCTTATTATAATAATATTATAAATTTGAAGTTAAGATTAACGTTTATAATATTAATTAGAGATATATATTGATTAGTGCAGATTTCACTTCCTAAAATCTCAATTATAAAAAGTCATAATTTCGAACTGCAATAATTCTTACCTACTTAGTGCCATAGTACCTTCTCTAGTACGCCGCGCTGGAGTACTTTTAATTATGGTTTAAAATTATGGAAAAGATATTAGAATGATGGAATAAAGAGTAAGTGAGGGAATGAAGGAAAAACGTCTGGACGTACAAATTATGAAGAAAATGGTCAATGGAAAATGGTTGAATGCTTTCGAAACAAACATTGATTGAGAGCTTTAGCATATATTATATTATTTTATGTTATATTATATTATTTAGCATCTTGAGAGCTTTCGAAACAAAATCATTGTGTTGATGAGGCATATTTTTTTATGACTGACTTATTGAGTTTGTGAATTGTAGATCTACAACGAATTTTCAAATTGCCTTACCTAAGGGGGCGTGGTGAGGGAGTGAAAAAAAAAGTTTTTAATTTCTTATTTAATACTTACAAATCTATTTTGGAAGTAAAATATAGCTTCCATAGTAGAAAAAAAGAAAGTGGAATAGTTTATATTTTTGTTTAATGGCTGGCACTCACATTAGAGGTAGAAAGTGGACAAGACTTAAGGAAGGAACTTACCAGTGAAATGTTATTGGATTTAAATCTTGCTTTAGGGTTGGGGGCAAAGCAGCCTTAGACTACAATTAGCCTTAGACACAGTTGAGCGAGTTTTTTTTTATTAGAATCTATGTACACAAAAAATGTAACTACAATAAAGTTATTATAAATTAAATTAGAATATTTTATTCCTTTCTTCATTCCTGTCTTGTAGTTTTGTGCTGAACAAAGAGACTTATAGTTGAGTTAAAGTTTTTTTCTTTTATGTACTTTATAAAAAAAATATGAAGGTTCGAATAAATATTAGTTTAAGATCCAGATAGTTTTGATCCGAAGATAAGTTGGTAAGATGTTATGATGAGGTCTCTTATCAGTTGACAATTAGATGTTTGAATAAACTAGTTAAATGTATTAGCAAAATATAATTTACAAGGTTGTATAAAATATTGATGGATTGCTTTTGTTTGCTTTCTCTTAGACTTTCGCTAACAAGCTCTTCGGATCTGTCGCTTGGACCATCCCCGTCTTCGTTGCCATGTCAACTTTCGGAGCTGTCAACGGAATATTGCTCACTTCTTCGAGGTAATCATAATTTTTGCATATTTATTGTTTTAATTACTTAAATATTTATTTATTTATTATTTTAATTAATTTATTGAAAAAAAATTAGATAACAGATTTTACAGCCTCATTTTGATACAAAATAATTGTTTTTATTTATCAACCCATTAAGAAACACAGTAACTGGTCCATCTTTTTTGACTTCGGCTTTTCGAAATTAATTCAATATTAGATATTAAAAATAATGAATGGAACATAACATGAAACTATCATTTAAGATATTTTTAAATAAAAAAACAGTTGTTTTTAAGAATAAACTTAAAGTACATAATCTAGTCTTGGAGGAGGCAAGCTTGTAGGAAAAGTGAAGGCAAAAAGGCGGGCCTTAAACTGAACTCTAGGAATGTGCCAGAGGAGTAGGAGCCAATAAATGGCTTGCCTTTCGTTTCAGTTTAGCTGAGAGCTCCTCTCTTATCCTCTGAAGGAGCCACACTCCTGAGTCTACCGTAGGGATGCTTTTCATATTTTACCTTTTTATTTGAGTTTTCCTTAAAAATATTTAAACCTTTTTAACTCTATTTTTAAGTTTTTTTCGGCTATATTATAGCTTAGGCGACAAAATATGGTATTCATGTTAAACGTTCTATGAAATCAACTATAATATTATATTAACATATATGTCATATTTACTTATCCTTTGCAGTATTATTATTTACATGATCGTTATTTTATATATCTTATAAAAAAAAAAATTATATGTTAAAGATTATTTTTGTAGGACAATCGATTCCCCTGCTAGTCAAAGCATCTCTACCGTATGCTCTATATGAGTTTTCCAGAACTTACATAAATAGTAAATTAAAACTGAAAAAGGACAATGTTTTATTCGCTGACGGAAGTGACAAAGCGAACTATTGTGTTCAGCGATGCCTAAATCTCAACATTCATCGGAAGGATAGTCGAGGCGAGAAATCAAGAGACAATTGTGTGGTTCCGCCTTTCGTATCTATCATGTATTCTCCATTTAAATAAAGGGAGGGAGAAAGGATTTGACTATCGCTTCGATTTGAAGTTGTGATAGGTTATCATTTCGCTTTGCCAACTGTTGCCCAGTACCTGACTGCCAAGAACATATCTATGTTCGATTATCGCTGTTGAAGATCAGTTCCATGTTCAGCGTTGCACTCCTTGAGGATTACAGATATGGGCGGTCTTTTCAATCTACTATTCTGAGTTATACTGTTTTTTAAGACATTATTTGTAAGACCTAACTTTTCCTAAAATAATTTTATTAGTTCAAATAATTTCTCTATCATTTGATCCAGCAAAGGGAAAGTTAGATTTAATTTGAATTTTTTTTTTTTATGAGTAAAGTATTCTTTTTTAGATTTGTCCCGAAACTTTTTTTCTACAATGCTATTGAATCAAATTCGTTTGAAATTTCCGGGATGATTTTCATTAAATCTGCAGCATCAAAATCATACGACGTTTTAAGTGAAAAATGTGTCAGATTTTACTTCTACTATCCTATATATAGTTATATAAGAGGAACGATCATTAATAATCTTGACATAACTTAATATAGACTTTTTAAGGTCCCCTGAGTTCAAATAACCAAGTCTCGCAAAATAGTCAGTGGGTCTGTGTGTATATGTGTGTTTGTGTGAACAGCCTAGGCCAAAAAGAAAAAAGTAGTGTGAAAATGAAATTATATATTTACGGCAGGTATATGCATTATATGTGACAGTAACTTTTTCAATAAAATAGATCAACCTAAAAATAATGAATAGACCAGAAGTACTACTTTATATAATCGATTTTTTACATTTTTCGAAGAACTGGGAACATCAATGTGTATTTAAATTATCTTTGATGTCAACTAGGTCTTATAGAAATAGTTCTTTTTTCAAAATGGTTTCCTATAAAGTACTTTATTTTTTTTTTTAAATAAAATTAACCATTTAACATGTTTTAATAAAAAAATTCACTTGAGCTTATTCAGTTAGTAGATGGTGATATTTTAATAAACATCATTTAGTGATTTATAATCATTTTCCACAATGATTTTAACAGGCTAAGACATATCAGCTGCTTTAGACTGATCTGAGCATTGTCCAATCAGCTTGATACAGGTTTTCTGGGACAGAACAGGGGGTAAGCCGAGGTGCGACCATCCTATGTCCCATCCAATTGATAAGATAAATAAATAATTTACACATTACAAACAAATGTATGGTTTTAGGGCCCTCCATACTCCGTGATGATCCGTCTTTCTCTTTGGTATTCTATACCTTCCAAATCCTCTGGTACCTGGCTACCTTCACCCTTACCAAAAGGAGCCCTATAACATACAATCACCATAGGCAATTTATCTATTTAGCCTTCCTTAACTTCCTCAGTTTAGTCTTTTAGATTCTTGCTTAGATCCCATTATTTTGATATGATTCACATAGAAAAACCGAAAAATAGATATGTATTACCTAAAATATTTCTATAATTTTTTTTTTGGTATTTGTTGGAATCATAGACAATAAATATACACGGGTCATCATTTGTGAAATAAGAAAAAATTAGCAGAAGTGGGTTGTTACATAGGAGGTAATATGTATAACTTTTCGGCCAAAAAATAAAACTTTATTTCTCAAGTTTTCTTACTATACATAATAATATGATTTTTAATTTAATTGCTGGAACAATTTATTTAGGTTTGCCTGTGGTGTAGTCCAGCACCTTACCCTTTCAATATTTATACTAGCTAGAGATTTTCCCAATCTAAGGTCAATTTTTCTGATAATTAATACTTGACTGCCTAAGATTCCATGATACTCTCAACCCAAACAGGAATACCCAAAATATTATTTATAAATTTATGAATGGATGACATCAATTTGTCTAACTCAATTTAGTATTCATCATTTAGGAAATGTGACTTCAGGTCAGATTTGCCAACATTAAAAATCTATAAACAGGAAATTTTAAGCAATTCCAAAATTCTTGGTGGCCCTACAAAATACTCTTTAGACGTATTGTTTGAAACTCACTTATATTTTACACTACTAAAAATGTTAGATACATAGATTTTTATTTCTATCCATTCATACATTAAATTCATGCATTGCTGGAATATATTCAAGAGATATATTTTTAAAATCTTATAAGTAGTGTTTGATGTTAATATAATTTCATAATTGTAATACTTGTTCTAGATTATTCTACGCTGGGGCTTGTGAAGGCCAGATGCCTGAAATTTTGACCATGATACAAATAAATCGCATGACACCAGCTCCAGCTGTTCTATGCATTGTGAGTAAATATTGTGACTGAATTTTTTCCCCTTACATAAAATGATAAAAAGAAAGCTGTTATAATACATGTCTTTTTTTTCCTCTGAAGCAAGAAGGTATAAAGAAAGTTCTTATAATACTTTTTTTTTTTTAGGCTTTGCTTTCTCTTGCTTATTTACTTGTATCTGACATTCTGGCCCTCATCAACTATGTAGGCTTCGCTACATGGGCAAGTATATGCATTGTCATATTTTTTTTAAATTCTTAATAAAATTTATTTTTAAATCTATCATAAATTAAATTGTTCTTTAAAGATCATGAAATTTGTTTTGAGATTTTTTATTTATAAGATTTATTTCCTTTTTTTTTTGTTAAAATAGTAATGTAATGGAATTCAGATCTTAAAATTGTATTACTGTTACTATTATTGTATGTGAATGTCAAAGGGATAGATCAAGTGTAGATAAGACAATTGTTCTAGATTTAGTCTTATAAATTCTTGTTTCAAGAATGTTTTTGCAACGGGTGAAATCATTATGAAGTGTTTATTAAAACAAAAAATATAAGTTGCTATTTTGTATTTTTGCTTTTACTTCTTATATGGTTTCTAGTGTACAATTAAATAAAATAACCTGTATTTTTGAACAAGAACATTTATACAATGTATATAGTTCTAAACCTTTAAAACTTCCACCATTGTTTACTTCTCTTTATTATTTTCATATGTTTATATCTTTTTTTTTTTTTTTATAATATTTATTTTTTTGTCATGATTTAGTTGTCAAAACTAAAACAAGCAGTTCATGTTTCATTATGGAAGCCAACCTGTACATATTTTAAATCCGAACCACATTTTCTTTACAAATTAATTTATATCCCTGTTATATTTATTATTCATTCGCAAACTCAAATATAATACAAAATAAGTTGATAAGTTTAATAATTTACTTTAAATGATTAATTTCTCATTGGATTTGATTATTAAAAAATATTACATCTGTTTTAGTTGAGCATTGGTGTCGCAGTTCTGTGCCTACCTTGGCTTCGGTGGAAGCAACCAAACTTGCCCAGACCGATCAAAGTCCATCTTATATTTCCTGTGCTGTATATACTTTGTACAATCTTCGTTACTATAGTTCCAATTATGGCCAAGCCAGTAGAGACAGGTTCGTATTTAATCACTTTAAATACAATTGATCTTTCATAATCAAATATAATATTGCACAATGTTTAAGTTATGCTCATTGTTCATATTTTTAAAATGAAAAATATTAAGTAGTGCAAATAAAGTATTTTTACACAATAATCATCAAGGGAAAGACCATGCCAATCTTTATCCACCATATGAAGGTAAGGAAATTAAAAAGTACAAAAGTTTCTTCAACCAAATAACTGTACACAATTTAAATATATTTATTTTATTATTGTATTATCAAATATTTTATTTTTGATATTTTACTTTTATTTATGTATAAAAATATTGGAAAATCCATTCAGGTAACAATCATCATTAGGCTGTTAAATGTAGCCTAAAAGTTTGTATGAATTAAAAATTATGGTAGAAAATCTATAAAGATTAGACGATAAGTAAATATAAAAGAGGTTCAGTGAATCAAAGAGATCTAAGTACCACAAATATAAAAAAAAAATTCATATAAAAATATTCTTTATGCCTCTATTAATGTCAGTCAAACAGATTTAGGTCCAGAAATGATCCATAACTATCCATTCCCCCTTTATCTTTCGATTTTAAAATAAATAAAATTTTGTTGGCACCTGGATAACTTGGTTCCACAATGCTTCCAATAATGAATAAGCCTCTGTGAAAATAATTATTTAAAAATTAATTTCATTTTGATAAGCCTTATCATATTTAACTTAGTAAAGGTATGATATGTGCGATGACTGAATGAGGAAAGTGTGTTTTTTCACATTCTATATTTTACAGTTTTACTCTATTATATATATAACTCTATAAAGTTAATCTATACAAAGTATTGATTAACTTTGAAACATAAATATTTTTATTATTCCATAATGCTTTGTTTATGGTATTTCAGACAATTTCAGATTAACAGGGCTCCTATTATAACTTAATTTATATTTTGAAAATAAAGCTTCTCAATGTCATAATATAAATACAATTTAATTAAAAAGACTTTGATGAAATAATATTTGTATTTCAGGAATCGGTTGTCTTATGATTCTCACCAGCATTCCGGTGTATCTCATTTTTATCAAATGGAAAAACAAACCACGATTCTTTACAGATGCTGTTGGTGAGTGAATTTTTTTTTTTCACTTTTGTTTCTTGGCTTTTTTCTATATATTAATGACTTTTTTTAATTTTTTTATTTTTTTTTTTTTTTTATGGCTATGCTTTTAATTATTTTTTTCCCATGTTTTTCGTAGTTTGCTTTAGTTAAAAATTGTATTGTGTTTTAAAGGAAAAGTTACACAAATCTTGCAAAAAGCAACCATGTCTGTGGCACCAATGAATAAGGTAAATTTATTATTCTTAATATTTCTTTTTTTTGTATATTTTATAAAAAAATTTCTTTTTATATGTATCATATTTATTTGTATGATAATTATTATTGAATTTATATTTCCTTTTGTGGTTGTGACGTTTGCATGAACATTGAAATTTAATTAACATTACTAACTGAAAAGAAAAATAATGAGGTGTTAATGGTTGACTGTAGAATAATATGAGGAGAAGATAGGAGGGGAGAGAGGGGAGAGGGATGTTCGCTAACAGGCAAAAACTTATTTATTTGTGCTGATGTTTCAATCTGAATTTCAGATATTCATCAGGGCTAAAATAACAGATAAAAGAGATAAGTACCATCACTCAGAGAAATAGGAAAAAAGGAAAATAATAAACCAACAAATATGGAAATACACATAATAATGAATTAAGTAGAAAGTAGTTGATTAATAACAATAGAAGTAGATAGTAGTAGATTGATAACCAAAGAAGATGAAATATAATATTATAGAAGTAAGAATTATACAAAATAAATTATGAAAAACTAAAAAAACAAAAAGTTTTGAAGAAATAAACATAATGCAAGGTGCAGAAGAAAATGTAAATGATGAGTAATGGACTTAACATGATGAGATATGTAAGTATTGTAATGTGTCTAAAATAATGAAAAACAATTTAAATCAACAAAATGAAATGTAGGAGAGAAAATGAAATATATAATATACAAAAAAAATATGAAAAAGGAAGGAACAAGGGAGAAGAAATATGGAGAATAGGAAATAAATAAAGAAATATTACATACGGGAGCTTTTGCTTACTTTTTTTTTATGTTTCTCTGAGTCATGGCTATTATCTTTTCTTTTTTTTTTCCTTGATGAAGACCTGAATTCAGGTCGAAACGTCGGCACAAATTAATAAGTTTTTGTTTATTTTCTGACTGCACCTTTGACCATCTTATAAAAGAAAAATATGTTATCTCACATCATCTTATGCCTTAATGATTTATTATTATTTATTTAAAACCTAAAGATTTATCTTATTTGCATGCATGTGATTGCAATTAGAACTACTAATTATTAGAACAATCACTGAAAGATTATCAAAGATGCTTTTCAGAGAAATAATTTTAAGCTAATTGAATATATTTTAATTGAAATTATCTAAAAATTTAGCATTGGAAAATTTCAAAACTTATAACATAAAAATTTAAAGTAATATATGTATAAAATATAAATTAAATTAAATTATTAGAGTAAAAAAGTTTGTGAAAATAAGATACTGATTTCATTTAAATGGGTCTAGCATTTAATCAAACACCATATATTCAAGATTTAATGTGGATAATCATGACCTATTCTGTAAAATACAACTTCATGTAACAAATTATAAACGTTTTGGACTCTGAGAACCTAATTTAATTCTAAGATCTATTCATTTTGATAAATATGATTTCCTTTAAGAATATTAGAAGAGACTGGTCAAGGTATTTGCTTATAATTCAATAGTTACAATCTCTAAATGTTATGGATAAATTGTAATTACTAATTATTAAATATAAATTAGGATGAGCTAAACATGTAAATAATATTGATGCACTGCTTGAATGCACTTTCAAAATGTGAAAACTAGCTTTTTTGTACAAAATGCCTTAAGCATGGTAATGTTTTTATTACTAGTAGGGTCAGGGCCTTCGATTAAGAACTAACATTGAATTCTAAATCATCATTCAATTTCCAATTCAAAATGAATTAAAACAAAAATTGATATTCAAATTGATCAAGTCAAAATCCATGTTAACAAATCATATGTGTGTTTAAAAATATAGAGAATGTATCATTATTATTTTATTTTACAAATTCATAATTAATTGAGTACAATTAATATCTTTTTTGAATGTAGCTTAGAAAATTTTTCATTAATAAAAGCTTCATAATCTTATTTTGAGAATTTTTGCTGAAAGACTCTTGGTACAGGATTCTAAAAGAAAAAAATAATATTATTTAAAGTAAATATCGACATGATTACTAATCCTAGTTAGCTGCTAACCAGTTGGGAAGGAGATAAGTATTCAATAAACCTATTCTAACTATTCTAAATCCTAATAGCTGTGATAAAACAGAAATAAAATCAAAGGATGAATCTGGTGGTTAGTCCGCAGTGCTGAAAAACACAGCCTTCCAATAATATTGTAAGATTGAAAACCAGGCTCTTTTACTGGTACTTTTTCACCCAAGATCCTTCTTGAGAGATCATCTTGAAACTTGATTACATTACATTCACATCATACATACAGACCAATTGATTAAAATCATATTCCTTGAAATTTTTCCCAATAAGTGATCAAAAGAGATAGTAAAATGCATCATTTTTGAACAAAATAAAGTTAGAATAGAAAAAAAAAATTATCTTTTATTAATGTGACTTATTAAACAATTAGAACTTATTAACAAATCTTTAGTGATATTTATATAAATAAAAATAAATTTTCTATTGTACAGATACCAAGCTAATACAAATAAAATAAATAGTTTTATATAAATTCAGTCATATTCTTTAAAAAAAAACTCCAAAATTCATTCAATATATTAAATTTATTAAAATCTATTTGTTTATAAATTTTACTATTAGTTGAGGCATTCAGTTGACACAGTGATTCAGTCCTTTTTTAAAAAATGAAATATTATTTTTAATTTTGAATAACTGTTATGGAGTAGAACTGAAAGATGATTTATTTCTATATCGTTATTTGAAAACTGGTTACTATTAATTTCAAATTTACCAATGTTACTTGATTTATTATCTCAATTAGTTACGAATCTTTGAAGTAAATTGTCCCATATTAGGAAGAAAAGATGCTGGCTAGAAGAGAAGAAAGTTGCATGTACATATTAAAACTCTAAACTCTCTACATAAAAGTGGTGTGGTTTATTTGTCTGCTTGTGTTGGTGTGATAGATATAGATATGTAAATATATTTTTTCTTGTGTAAGTAATATCATCATTACTTATAGAAGAGTTATCAAAAAATGACACCTTCTAGTTGTCAACCGAGCAGATGATTATATTCACATTTAACAACTTTATGCTTCGGTAAGTAAAATTTATTATTTGTTTAGATATTGCTAGAAATTGTACTATAGAATAAAATTTTCCAGTGTATATAGTTTTTTTTTTTTTGTTGACTTAAGACTTTTATTGAAGTCTTATACAGCTAGGTATATTATTTGTTACATTAAGTAAGTACTATAAAATGAAGTGAGATAGTGCCATGTCAGATGAGAAAAGACTAATACAGAATTCAGTAAATAAGAGCTCTCAAATGCCTTGCTATTAAAACTATTAGTTTTTCTGTTTATCACAGTACAGTGGTATGTTTATAAAAACCAACGAGTGGTATCACACTCCACTAATACCATCTATAAATTTCTCTGTAGTTTGGTCGACTATATAAGTCTCAGAAGAAACAAGAGGAGAGGAGAGGGAATAATTTTGTTGCTTCTTTTTTTTCTATAGTAAGTATTTAGGCCCCCAATATCTGCTTATCAAATCGAGGTTCTTGCCCAATTACCCATAATAATTGAAAAATGTGATTTCCTCTAGACTGTAGCAGTTTTAGTGCTCTAATAATTTAGATGAAACTTGAAATAAATATTAAATTTATATATTTAAATGGCCATAGCAAAGGAATTATTAGTTTTATAAATAATGTATATAGATTAAGCTTTTATTATGATCTATTTTGATTTAGCAATGGTCTAAACCAGGCTGTCTATCAATTGTGAATAACCTGTTGACTGTTCTGGCCCAATTACCCATAATAATTGAAAAATGTGATTTCCTCTAGACTGTAGCAGTTTTAGTGCTCTAATAATTTAGATGAAACTTGCTTAAAGTCTTCTACTCAAAGTCCTTTTACTTTGGACATGTGACATAAATCTTTGAGAAAATACAGGACAAAAAAGTTATGAAAAGAAAACTTCATTTGCAAATAGCTGAAAAAATATACATTTTATGGTAAACTAAGTTTATTTGGAAGGCAATAAAAAAAAGAAAAAGAAAAACGAAACTGACCAGTTTTAGCACAGATATGGTTTATTGAAGTATGTAATCTAATTTTTTGAATATTTCGAAATCTATACATCTCCTGGAGCATTTACATCTGATTGTTTTAAGGAAACTTAATTTTTCCAATAATATAAACTGAAAAAATAAATGTAAAATCTATGTTGGACCATACTAGTGAAGATGCAGTAAGGAATTGTATCAATTTTAGCTGGCACACGTTCGATTCTAGCATTAGCGTCTTGACTTTTATCTTGTGGCGGTCCCTTGAAATGAAAACTTGACCTATTCAAATGTGTTATAATAGGAAGGTAACTCTGTAGGATAGTTAGTTTTAGTTTTCAATGAAAGTGTGGAGGTCATGGGTTGTTTATTTTTTTTATTAGGATGGAAGTCATTTGTTGTGGAAGGATTTAAAACTTTATTTAATGGGTGGACTAAAGCAGTTTTCCAAGTGGAAGGGAATAAGGAGTTTTACAAGGATAAGTTGTAAATATGGCAGAGGACAGCAATAAGAACTGGAAGACAGAATTTTATTAGTTTTACTGGAATATTGTCAGGACCATAATCATTAGTGGGAGATTTTGAAATAGTAGTAAGTAAATTTTTGTAGAGCAAGTGGGAGAAAAAGAAGTTCTCTGGGTTTAAGCTTTGTTCAATGTCGGTTGTAGGACTTGGATTGAAAAGGGAGGATATTGAATAGTCATTGAGATCATTGGGAGTGACTGTGGGAGAATTGAGGTAATTGGATTGAGGTAGGAATAATTTTTTAGTACATATAATCTGCTAGCAATAGAGTTTTCCTTCCTTCTTTCCTACTTTTTATCATTTCATCACTTTATTGGGGGAGAGAAGGGAGTTCATCTAAGGTGACCAGAATGATGGTGTAAATTTTGGGATATAAGAGGTACATGAATATATCTAATGAATATATATCTAATATGGCTGAGAAGAGGCAAGAATTTTTATAGGGTTGTCACATATGTACAGGTCTAACTAGATATCAGAAAATTGAGTGTCATTGATTGGAGATTAAGAAACAAGGGAAGGTAAAAAACCAGTTAGACAAGGGTGGATTTCAAGATAATGTAAAAAGGAACACAAGGAGGTCGGTAGATAATAGCATATTACAGAGGAAAGGAGAGAATAAGATTGATATTTAAATCTTTTCTCGCTTTTTCTTTTTATTGTAATTTAAAACTTTGGATTTTATTTCAGATGGTAAACATGTAACAGTTATAGCATAATTGGAAATATATGAAAAAAAGTTAAGATGGAGGTGGTGAAGTTCTTTGTAAATAATATTTATAGAATAAGTATTCATTTTAGATTTGTATTGTATAAAAAAATGCTCATATATTCAAGAATTATTTTATACAGCTTTGATTGCCCTTGCATTAATTTCATTATCTTTTTTTTTAGAAGTATTATTTATTCTCTTCCTTTTATATTATGCTTATTTTTGAATCATTAGTGAAAAGTAAATTAAAAATATCTAGTTAAGTTTTCATTTATTTTTGGCTGATTGCATGTTTGCATATTGCATGTGTACAGCAAGTACAGATCTTCGATAAAAACAAAACAAAATAAAGCAGCTAGAGCAAAGATAAGTACTTAAGTATTCTCTGTGTATAATTCTATTATTTTTATTTTCATTTCTTATCAAAAGTTTTATAGAAGATTAAATTAAGGATTGATCTAATTGAAGAAATATTATTGTTATTTTAATCATATTTTTTTCATAAGTAAGAAAATTTGATAATTGAATAATCATTTGGCAACACATATGACTAAATAATCAAAATAGGTGTGGATCTAGAAATTTTATTTAGATGAGCTATGAAAAAAAAAAATTTATAAGGCTTTATATCTGAGTTAACTTTCTAGTGTTGAGCATCTAAAGACAGGAGTCCTAATGTTTTACTCGGAATCTCTGGAAACTTTTATTGGTTTTTCCAGGCCATACTGAATTCCTTTTGTTTTCCATTTACGGGAAATGAGCTTCAATAAATATATATATATATATATA
>NW_027115501.1:114485-117767 GCF_000696795.3 Halyomorpha halys
TGTTCATTTAAATGTTTACATATATACTATTTATTTCATTACAAAGCAAATCTTTGGTTGTTTGAGATAAAAATATAGAGGATATAATCAAGTATTATTCCAAAACTTAAATAAAGGGAGGACACGCACTCTGGATCCACCAATGAATAAAACATTTGAATAAGTTTGATGAATATTTTTTGTTAAGGAAGTATTATTTTTTAATTGTTGATTGAAATATCATGGCACATTTCATAATTATCATAACCATGTATAGAGTTAATTTGTTAGTGTAAGGTTAATTTTTGTGTAAAATATCAAGTTTTTTTGGAAAGAAAGATCTGAAAAAAACTTATAACATACTTAATTTGATTTGGAAATAGTTGTTTGGTAAGTGATCTATATTTTGTCAACTTTGAAACATTAATGTGACTTGAATAATTTAATTTATTTAGGTATAACTTTTTTTTATTATAAATTTACTATGTTTTTTTTACTTCCAGTGAGTTGTACGAGAACTCTTCAAAAGTCATTGTTTGTTGTTGGAAAACAGCCATCTGCGCAAGTTTAATGAAGTTCCTAATTTATTTTTTTCCCAATGATTTTTATTTATGGATTTTTTTATTATAATAAAACAATGATAAATTTGGAGAAGGTAATGAAAAAAAATAACAAAAAGAAGTAAAATAAAATATGTTTTTGCTTCACTATTCCATTGCTAGTTATTTATAATTGAAGAATGGTTGTTATTAGCTAAGTGCATTTATGTAAACTAAATATATAAATATTAAATTTATATATTTAAATGGCCATAGCAAAGGAATTATTAGTTTTATAAATAATGTATATAGATTAAGCTTTTATTATGATCTATTTTGATTTAGCAATGGTCTAAACCAGGCTGTCTATCAATTGTGAATAACCTGTTGATTGTTTGAAATGGACTCACTTTTTGAAAACCACTGAATATGAAATGATATAATTATTGAGTCATTATGATTTTTTTTTTAAACTTTGCTATACTTTTAGTTTTTCTCAGAGAAAGATCTATCAGTCTTTATTATAGATACAACTAAAAAATTATACAGTTATGTATAATTAAGTTTATGAATGTATTTGACTTATATTACTGTCCCAGCATCAATTATTCATTAAAAAAACAAAACCTAATATTTTGGTAACACTTTACCTTATTTATTTGAAACTAATCTTGTTTATAAGTAAGTTAAATAAAATTACTGACCTAAATATCTGTCGCAATCTAAGTTTCATTTTCTTTAAAACTCTTTATGAGATTGAGGTTGTACTTTTAAACCAAAGGTGCTCATGAAAGGAGAGTGGGGTTCATGGTACAAATGCATCACCTAAGTTTGAAGGGAACATTTTTGGAGAGTGGTTGTGTAAGGGAATTATATAATGATAATAGTAAAGATTAAATGAGTTATTCTCTAATTCTGAATCACTGTTACCTTGTTTGGACCATTGAATATATGGACTTTATTCACTGTTGTATTTAATGTTCAGCAGGGTTGGCAAACCTGTTTGCTCCCCTCTTTTAATAAATAAAAAATTAAGAACCATTTGCTGAACTGTTATCATTTCAAAAAAATTTCCAAAGTAGACTTCAAAATTTAATTTAACCATTTTTTAAAAATATATTTATTCTTAATAGTATTTTTTAAACAGCTAGTTGACAAAATTTTAAAAAAAATACATTTGTTAACTGATATATAACAATAATTCTACTACATGTCATTGTCCATAAGAGATGTAAAATTTAAAAAAGATAAAGGAATTTATGTAATGTTGAGTTGTAAGATGACACAATCTAAATTTGATATGTACTTAACTTAAGGAGTTTTTATTCAAACAAAGTCTTGAAGTATCAAGCATTTTTAATAAGTTTTCTTTTTAATTAGGCCAATTGTCCTCAATCAACCAAACTAAATCCATCCCTGTTGGATATTAAATGATATCTTCTGATAATAATTATGAAATAGACCATTATTGTTGAATTTATGGATCATAACTATAGATAAAACTAGAAAAGACCAAATGCTAGTAGATATAAATTTGTAATAGAAATGGATTTTTAACTATTCAGTCTAAATTACAGCAGTTCTATTGTAACTGCAGATTTTAACCAAAGAAATTCAATGACCACTGTGATATATTAATAAAATTTCAAATAAACTTGGACTTCTTTAAATTTAAAAATAGAGAGATTTATCTGTACTGTGAACATTATCCAGTAGAATCTTTCTAAATATGTATATGTTTTTTATCTGATATTTTTGTCAAATAAAAATCTATCACATCACCACTCAGGCAATAATGATAGGTCTTTATTAGTGTGAAGTTTTTTTTTTTTTGTTATGATACTAACAAAAAAAAATTTTTTTTGATTAACTAAAACGAAGAGAGTTTAATTGGTAGCGATTGTGACCTCATGATTTATTTATATATTGCATTAATTGTTTTAAAAAAAATCTATTACTTTTTTTATTGAAAATGGATAAAGCATTTAATAAATTGGGAGATGGAAGCTTGAAATGAGTTTCCCTCAAACAGGTTTTTTTTTAGCTGTGTTGTAAAGACATATTTCCATTATGTACTACTTCTTCTTGAGGTTGCCTCTATTTTAAAAATACAAAGCCTGAATGGGGAAACTTAAGATTTGTTTTACTTCTATTTTGAAATCTTTCCTCATTATTTGATTATGTTTGAATATAAAACATCCTTATGTTATTTTATATGTATATATATATAATTCTTTTAAAATATTTTTGCAATCCTTAGTCTAAGAATACACATTTCATTATGTTAGAAAATTGATGTATTTGTGTTATGACAATATTATTGATATCGTGAAAATATGTTTTGGACTAGATACAATGTTTCATAAAATACTTTTTCTCTATGTGCCAAAGCTTCTAACGAGATTAGATCATACATCTGAAGCAATATGGAAATTTCCATTGTTTCAAAGGCTGTAAAATTAAGATTTCTTTTAGGCTTAAGTTGAAATTTATAAAAGACATTCCGACATATCATTGCATTAAATTTTTTTTATTTATACTACTGTAATAATGATTCGTTATTGGTTACCTAAATATTTTTTTTTAATCAATCTTGAACTCAAAATGTATAGTTTACTCAAGCTATGTTTGGGCGTAGTATATGTTGTATACTTATACCAAAATAATAAAAAAGACCATCAGTCCTTTAAAAGTATATTAGGAAATATTATTAGATAATGCTTTATCTCATTTTTTTTTTAATTTGATCATTAATAGCTCATAA
>NW_027115501.1:117817-149583 GCF_000696795.3 Halyomorpha halys
ATATATTGTTAGAATTTAATTCTTTTGATTCTTAGAAAGAGACACAAATTATTTATATTTTTTCATGTTTTTAATGTAGCTGAAAATTGTAAAAGTTTCTATATTTTTAAAGATTGCATTTGGAAATTGCAATTTCTTATGTAACACTTTAAGGAGAAAAAATTTAATTAAAAACGTAATAAAAATAATTTATTCAGGGAAACTTTAACATAATGTACTATAGGCAGTAATCATCCTTAATGTTAAAAAATAGTCAGTGTAAAGTACTGATATATTAAATACTGTTAGTATTTATATTTTGTAAATGTGAGAGAATCATCTTCAAGTAAATGAAATTCATTTAGGCAACAATGACATAAGAAAATCAGGTTATGACCATACTTTTAGATTTCAAAATATAATAGCAGTGTTTCCTTATCCAGTATTGCTATGGGGGAAAAGGGACTTAGTGTTGACAAAAGAAAAAAATGCTGATTAACACCAAACCTATAATTACTGAAAAAATAACATTTTTATAAGAATCAAAGTAATAGGACGAGTAAAAAGTACCAACTTGCTACTGAAAAAAAAAAAAAAAAACTGAAGGCGATATCATCGATGATGGCATGAGTCTCCCGTGAGTCTAAATCCTGATTCAGCAACAGTCTTATCTTACCTTTGAAACATTTATTAAAAATGGGAAGAGGGAATTAAGTTAAAAAATTAGTTAAATCGAGCAGCATTGAAAAAAGTGGCTAATATCGAATAAAAAAAGTAGCAACTTGCATTAAGTGATTGTTATGTTTGACTAATTTAGTTTAAAATAATAAAATAAAAGGGAAGGCTTCTAGGGGTAACTGCCCTGTAAATCCATATTCAGCAACAGTCTTATCTTACCTTTGAAACATTTATAAAACACGGGAAGATGAAATTAAGTTAAAAATTTGTTAAATCGAGCAGCATTGAAAAATCAAGCAAATTATATTAAGAATTAAGAATCCCAATACAGGCATGCTGGATAAGGGAACACATATATCAGATAATAGAATTGAAGACATGGAAGGATTAACTGTATATGCTGTTTCTTATATCTACGTTAAGTATTTACTTGTTTTCTTTGTGATTGGTTCCCCTTTGGGAACAATTATTTTCTTTGTTTAAAGTCAAAGTATCAATCATTCCAGTTAAGATGTTTAATTGTTTTTATAGAATAATTTAGGAGATAAAGGTATCCATTTTACTTTTAGTGAGATATTTTATTTTGTGTTGTTCTATGACACCTTTTAGTAAAGAGAGTTTTTCAAATCACTTTTGTATGAGGAGTATGTCAATCTCAGGATTATGTTCCAAATTTTAAATTAGTGATGATTGGATAGTGATTGATGATAAACGGTACTGAGTATGTATTTATTTTCATTTAAATTAGTTTTGCTGGCGAATATGAGTTTCATTATTGAATCTTAGGTTGGATGAATGGCACAAAGTAAGAAACGTGGCAGACTTGAGAAAGGTGAATTCGAAATATAGGTTATAATGAAATAATCTTTTCCCAAATTTTGTCGGGAAAAATGACAATACTGTGTACATCAGTATGTACGTATTCTATATAACAAGTATTTTAGGAATAGCATTTAAGTGAACCATTAGATATTTATTGTTATAGAAGAAAAAGAGCAAAATAATAATAATCTTAGTTTACTGGTGAATATTTAGTTTATTTTACTTTTTAAACTATCATACTCAAAACTATCTTTTTTATTACTAGCCATTTTTAGAGTAAACTATTTATCAGGTGATTGTTTAAAAAACTTGTAATATTATTCCCTCATTTTTTTTTTTTTTTTTAAGAGCGTTCATAATAGTTCTTTGACCTTCATGAATTGCCTAATGCAATTATTGATTTCAGTTTGTTATCATTCTTTAAGACTTAGGATACACCTCTTTTGAACAGTGGCTGATATTTTAGTTATTACCTTCATTAAATAGAGAAATTCAAAATAAACTAATGAAAAAAAACAACTTATATTTATAAAAAACACAATTTAATTTTTATTCTAGGGAGATGACTGTTTTATAATTAAACCAGCTTTTTAATGTTGAGAATGTAACCATTACCTATATTTTTTGGTATTTAATACCTTAGAATTATAATTTCACCATCATTTGGTTACTTTTCCACATTAAGGACTACGTCTGCATAGAGAGTGTTTTGAGGAAATGACTGAATTAAGTCGAACGAATCATTGTTCTTCCATTGAAAGAAATATGATAGGTAGCTAATAATAATAATAATAATAATAATAATGTTGTGTTGTGATACTACAGAAAAAAAACATTTTAATCTTTTGTGGTGTATGGCTCATTTATAAACAGAACATTTGATCATAACATTAATTTCTTAATATAATTAATTAAAGTTTAAGTTTAATTATCTGTAATAGCTTGCATCACAGTTAAATAGTGTGGAAGCAATGCTTTGTATAGTGTGTATTTTCTATACCTATTCTCATTTATTATTATTAATTTTTAAATAATTTATAAATTTTCTTCAATTAAGGTTATGATAATAAATACTTATAATTATAAAAATAATTATATATTTATTAATTTTTGAAAGTTATTATTTCTGTATATTTTGGAGTTTTTATATTTTTATTATTTCAATAAGTTAGGTTACTTAAAAATAATATTTGTTACAAAATTTATCCAAAAATAATATTAATGGCTTAATTGTGTTAATATACTTGTTACTGTATGTTTTAATATATGTATGTAAGATAAGTTGGTTGATGTAGCTTTGAAGTTATTATCAGACAATAAAAAATTGAACTGTATTTATTAAAATATGTGTGCATAATAAAAAATATTAGCAGTAAAGGACTTATTTTACACCACCTTTATTAGAATATTTATTTCTAAAAAATAATCAATAAATAAAGTTATATATATGTATGTATAGTTGACCGTAAAAATTGATTTATAGGGAGATGGTCAGGGTTGCGGTCAATAGTGAAACTATTTTTGTAAACTGTTTTTGTTTCACTATTGACCGCAACCCTGACCATCTCCCTATATATAAAAATAAAGTTATAGGATTCACCTCAATATTTTTACTATATAAAATCTGCATATATACTATATCATTTGTAATCTAAGCTCCTAATTAATCAATATTAATAATATATTTGATAAAACAAGACTACTTGGTGTTTTAAAATGTTTTTAATCTGAGCCTGAGTTTCATTCAGTAAAAATTGAAAAACTGTGCCATAAAACAATAAATGAATTCCTTGCAGAAAAATTAATGCAATTTGAAGTAATACTTGTCTAAATTGATGGTTCAAATGATTTTTCTGCTGGACTATTATAAATATTATTATTATTAATATATTATATTTTCTTTGACCACTTCATTAAGCAATAAAAAAAATTGCTTTCCAATAAATACAATTTGTTTTATTTTCATAATCTTCATTTATACCTAATTTTACTTAAGTAATCATCTTTTGAAAACATCATGAGGGAAAGTCTTAAGAAGGATTAAAAGCATTAGCTATTACAAAAGCATTGGCTATCTCACTCAAGCATGTTTGAGCATTTGTTTCTTCTTCTAGGAGGAACAACCAGGAGGTTTTCCAAAAGTATTCGATAAAATGGACATTAGACAAAGATAATGTTTCTGAGTATAACTTAGAAAGCCTCCGTGGTGCATACAAATTCTCTTGTATGCTTTCAATGGCCTGTACTTTTTCATTATAGAACTAATTCACTATATATTAGTTAAAGGATCATTGAAATTTTTAAATGATTTATATTAATATATATTTACAAGTAATAATCATTTTTATTTAAAATTTCAGAAAGATTCTTTAGATAGTCCAAGACTGCCATTGGTAGTAGAATCAGGACTGTGAATAGGCCCAAAGCTGAGGTCTTGTATTGGAGATAGAGATTTATTTTTTTAGATACCTAATTTTAAAAAGTTAAAACCATAATTTGATTTGATTCAATAATTTAGGGAATTTTTATACACTTATACGTTTCACAGGTATTCTTTCTTCTTCTTGCATCGGTACATCTGATTTCTACATACCAGAATTTAAGTCCATAAGGGTGTTATAGTATGATTAAACATATTTTGAGCACAAAATTGTAACGAAAAAAACACAAAATTAAATGACATTATATGTCCTAAAAAATAAAGTAATATATCTAATATTGTATTACGATTTATAACATACAGTGACTTCTTTAAATTTTGGCTGTCATACGTATCCAAAATCATACTTATGCCTCTGAGTACAATTATTTCATCATGGGTAAAGTAAAAATATAAAGCTTCCCTACCTTCAGTAGTGAGGAAACAAAAACGATGACATATAAAACTTTACACATTTTTTTAAATCTAATTTTCATGATTTTTTTTCTGCCCTCTCTCAATATATCATAGATTATCATTATTTATTACGTTAAATTTTAAAATATTACAAGTGTTATAAAATTACATTTTTTTTGCTTAAGATTCCATTAATTTAAAGTTTATCTCCATATGTTATTGACATAATAAATAAAAAAGCAAAGTACAAATAATAAGTTTAACATGCTATAAATATGGTCGAAAAAGTATACTACAATTGAAATCAGAGATCGATAGTACAAAAAACAATACTTATATATCGAAAAAATTACGATATTTAAAACAATATTATTTATGTTAAAATAATAGTTTGATTAAATGCCAATAGACAGCAGCACAAATCAAGAAAGGTGGAAAATAATTTAGTTTTACATATTGCCGTAAGAGGCCAGCACCATCCAAGCAGGCATCCCTGAAGTAAATTTCAGCTCAAAAATTTTATTTTGTATTAGGAGAACAGGAACTAATAAGAGCTAAATAAACAGGTCAGACCCCAGGACCAATAGTGCTGCTCTCTTGTGGCAAAATTTTAAACTAAAACAGTTTCACAATCTACCGCTAGGTGCCAGCACATATCTATCCTGGAATTGCAACTGTTGTTGAGCTCCTTTTGGTTCCTAATTTCCTAATACAAAATAAAATTTTCGAGGTGCAATTCACTACGAATGTCTGCTTGGATGATGCTGGCCTCTTGCGGCAATAATTAGAACTATTATTTTCTGCCTTTCTCGATTTGTGCTGCTACCTATTAGCGTTTAAGCAAACTATTATTTTAACATAGTATATGATATCGTTTTAAATTTACAATCGCTACTTTTTCAATATATCATTATTCTTTTTTTATCTTTTAGATATCTGAGTTCAATTTTGGTTTACTTTTTCAACAATATCTAATAATGTGTTAATTTTATAATGTCAAGACATTTCTGTTATTACCTCAACAATTTTTGAAACCAAACTACTTACATTCTAGTTCTTTTTTTTTTTTTGTATTTTAAAACAATTTACTTTAATTGAATGTACATTTTGTTCTTCTGGTCTATTTTTGTTAGATATTTCATATTATTCACCTTAGGAAAGTCTTAAAATTAATTTTTTTTTAGTTCAGGGAAAATAAAAATATAATTTACTATTTATATAATTTATTCAAATTCTTGATACTGGTATTTATCTATTAAATAAATCAAATGGTATCCTTGTTTGTATCCTAATACAAACGGTATCCTCTTTATTATATCAATAGTCCAAAGTTTTGGCCAATTCGACTATCCTCATGGACAATCTTAAATATAAATTCACACCTCACATCAAAATTTAACAAATGTTTTACAGGCTATTTTGCCCAGGTCATCAATACAAGTCAAAATCACTCCATTCTTTTAAAACTTTAATTTTAGATCAAAACTAAACTATCCCCTATTAGATAAACAAAAGTTTGTATGTTTAATAGTGGCTTTAAATCTAAAATTTAAGTTTTAAAAACATAGGGTGATTCTGACTTGTAATTAATTACCTGGGAAAAATATCCTGTAAAACATTTTTTAAAGATTGATGTGAATATATATTTAAGATTGTGGCTGAGGATAGCCGAAATGTTGAACTATTGATATAATAAAGAGTGTTGAGACTTAACAAGGATACCATTTGATTTATAATTTACTTTAGAATATTTTATGAAGCTCCCCATTTTCTCAAGGATGTTGGTAGGAAAACTAGGGTTCTAAAATATACTGCTGTCTAGGATTTCAACCAAGGATTTTTATTTATAAACGATTGCTTTGAAGTTGATAGGCAATTTAGAATGGTTTAATAAGTTATTATAAATATGAAATTATTAGAAATACATATAAAAAGGTAAGTAGGAATGATATTGGCTGGGATGGTACAGAACATTGGATCCTGTGTGTCAGCAGAGTTATCTTCTGTTACTAATACCAACTAGACAGAAAGGAACCTACCTTCTAGCATTACCACAACTAGGATAGGAAAAGAATAGTGGAGAGCATCAGTCTTCGAACTTGGCGTCGATAAATTGAGGGTATTAGCCTTCAGGTAAAGTAGAAAAGAAAATTTTTTCATAACAGGAGAGAGGAAGACTCATATAAGTTATTTTCACAAGGTTCCATAATATAACTCAAGTTATAAATTGATACATTTATTGGATAATGATACAAATTTATTAACCATATCAAATTGTCTCACAAAACTTACTAAAATACTCAGACATGTACAGATTATTGCAAATTCTTAACTTCCATTATCATCTTTTCTTTAGTTAAGAAAACAAATTATATACAGTTTGTTTTTTGCTAAAAAGCTATCAATCTCAGTATTTCCATATTTAGTTAATACTCTTCAGCAAGAAAAAAACTTATAATCTTAATAAAGAAACATTCATTATTATTCTGTTATAACTTATTCTATCCTTTTAAACCATTTAAATTTTTTTTAGCCTCAAATTCATATTTAGAAAAATATAACTTATTTGTGGAATGGGATTAAAATATGTTAACTAATGATTTACTGAATAAAAATGTCTAACATTTTACAGCAAGATTGGAAATAGTTATTCAGAACATTAGACCTCTGAATTGATTTTGTTTAATATCCATTACATCTTTTAAAAACTAAGGTAAAATGATTCTATTATTTTTTTAAATAATTAAGTTTAGCAGTAATTATTAGCGATTTCTCATCACTTGAAATTGTTAACAATTAAACAAAAAGCAAAAATCATGAAGGTAAAATTTTAATTCAGATGAAACACTGTAATGGAAAATTATTGTTGTTAAGTAAAAGATAATGAAATAGATAGCCATAATTACATTCATTTAGCTAATAAATGTACACTTTTCCTTGGGAAGAATATGTTACCACGAAATATGCATGGAAGAGTGTCATAATATTTGTTATTCATTTGACTGCCTTTCAAAATAAAAGTACACTGTAATTTTCGATAAAGCACAAATTAAATGAAAGAAATATAAAATGTTAGTTTTGTAAAGAAAACAAATTGTTCTGTAATGTAGATCTAAAATTTATAGAAACAAAACACTGAGAATAAATTTTTTCATATCAGATTAGTTTTTATTCACATTATGATATGTTATTTTGTTATTTTATCTGCATCTGTAAGAAAGAACTTTCAACTCCGGTTTATTTTTTGTCCTTAGTGCAAGGCCCAGTGTGGCTAAACCATTCATACCTGTCCATAATATTTCTATCTTTATACGTATACATTTTACAAAGCATAATGGTTTTTAATATTAAAAATTATTTTTATGCCAGATTTTGTTAAATATTTAATAACATTTGTTAAGTGTTATTTAAATGATAATGTTCCAAGAATGATGAGAACTTACTAATAATTATATTTTAATAATAAAAATAATTTTACAACCTGAATGTAAAAAACAAATAGTTATAATTAAAAAGATAATTTATTAATTTTACTTGCAAAACTAGGCACACACCAGTAAGATTTAACACGATGAGTCGTTTCATGTAAACATGATAAAACTTGGTGTAATGAGGAATAGCATAGGCAAAATTCCTTTTAGACACCAACTATTGTCGCACTTCAAGGATAAAAAGGCGTGTAGTGTTGTGGAAAGGAATAATCTAAAGTTCTGTTCTATCTTATTGGTTACAAGCATAAGCAGGCATTTGAATGTTTACAGTGTTAATCATGAGAAACTATAAAATTTTCTGTATTTGATTTAGTATTGTGTAATTTCTTTTGGTCTTTCCACTCTAATTAAGTTGGATCAAATCTTCACTCCTGTTGTTTTTATAAATAAATCCATTTATCGTAGTGTACCCATTTCAATTCCTTTGTATAAAATTGTGATCATGACTAAAATATTAGTTAATATTATGTGAGTAATTTATGTCAGATAATTTCTTCTGAAGACATTGTGCCTATGCTTGTACTCACTGCTATGTGCCTGGGCTAAAACTGCAGAATAATGAACAGTTATATGCCTTATAATAAATACAACAACATATTAAAATAATTAAATAAGAACCAGATTCTAATTTCTTTCCACTTACAGTTTGAAACAATACCAAAGTTTTAAAAGAACATTGTCAGCACATATCTTGTGTATAGTAAACTGAAAACTGTTGGTAACTGCAAACTTCAACCATTCTCTAAATTATTTTAAAATTATAATACTATATTATAACAACATAATAAATGATAAACATTCTGTAATCTCTAAAGCTATCATCACAATTATTCACACCTCAATATCTCCCTAGCTTATATATTGGGATTTGGGACACCTTTGACTAGAAGCACTCTCAGACTTTTCAAATATACCTTTTATATATGCTTATAATCTTTTCATACGTTATTTCTGAATCATGCTCTCTATAAATGATTGGAGGAGCAATAAGTCTATTAAAAAAATAAAAGTAGGCCCATTTAATTATTTAGTTAAAAATTAGAAGTTTATTATATTACTTGCTAAAAATCAAGGATGGGAAGAACTTGCTTAAGTTAATCTTATTTAACAATTTTTATCCTAATCAAAATTCAATTAATTTTTTTAAAAGATTTTAATGACAAAAAATTATATTATAGAGGAAAAATCCTGCTAACTAGTTATTTATTTAATGTTGTCTGTAATCCTAAAGTTTTATTCACTTGTTTATCAAATAATTTCATATTAATTGTAAAAAATATAATTTTTCATTACTTATACTTCTCACTTTTGTTGAGCAATTTTTGAGAATTGTAAGTTTAAAAAGTTTGTATTTAAAGATTTTTGAAATTCATTGTTCGATTATTCAGAAAGTATGAAAATTACTATTTCTTTATTATAGTGAAGATGTTCATTTTACTGCCTGATTCAATTTTGTAGAAACAAAACTCTTAATGGTAATTTCCCTGAATCTCCTTACAATGTATGTGTTTTTGTTTTTTTCAAATGACTCTAATATATTCTAATTTATGACAAACTACTATAAAATATAAATTCAAATTATCTATAATAAAAAAAATGAATTAGAGTTTTGTTTGAACCTTAAATGAAATAAAGTACCTTAGAGTTAATTTAAACATAATTAAAATTGGAATTCAAAATATTTAATTTATTGTTACTGAAACGAAACATGATTTTTCTTGCTTTATGTAATTTTTTTTTCAATTTTTTTCTAAGCCTTCAGAAAAACAATTAAATAGTATGATGTAATGTGCTTATAAAGTCAAATTAAGCATGTCACTGCATTACAAAAGGTTGCAAAAATTAACAGAGATATATGCCATAATGTATAAAGAGTCTCCTATAAAAAAAGGAAAATTTTATAGAAAATACAAAAATTTTATAGAATGAATCATTAGTAAAATCACATCTTCAAATTTATTATTGCAAAATAATTACATCACTCTGAAAATGTAGATTATTCATAGTAAATTAGTTTATACTTTTCTCTCCAAAGTACTAAGTTAAGACAAAAATATTTTTTTTAACTTCCTCATAAAAAGAGGATTTAAAGAAAAATTAAAATTTTTATAACTACTGAAACTATATTATCAATTTTTTTCTTATTTTATTTCTTTTACTAAACATATTATTTTATAAATTTATTTCTATCGATAACTAGTGATGACTTTTGGATATTAAAATTAGTTATTTATTTTATTTGTTATTTGTCAGCAAGAAAATAATAGTAATTGTATTTGATGATTATTGTTGGGAAACTGCTTCAGAAAAGAGCTTCTGGATCTTATTTTCAACACATTTCAAGCAGGCCACTGCATATTGACTAGAAAGATTGGATTTTTGAAAAGGTTGAATTTACTCTCAAATATAAGATGAGAGCCAATCCAATAGATAAAATAACTTTTCCTCCCTTTAGTGTTTTTTTTTTTAAAAGTAAAATTAGCCTTCAATGAAATAAATTTTTCTTTCTATTAACTATAAAACTCAATATTGGTAAGAATTAAACGATTCTGTATCATACTAGTTTATTTAAAAGAATCTCACTCGTGTTTTTTCTTTGAGGTACCGATATTATCTTATGCTTAAATATATAATTATCGAATTAACTACAATTATATTATCATAAATGCTTTTATTATGATATATAACAAAAATATGAATTAAATTACTCCCATCCCTGAAAAATACTGCTCATAATAATATTACATATTTAAATGTCAAACTAACAAGTGAAATATTAGGTGAAAACTATACATTTTCCGTCCAGTTTTGAAAAAATTCACATAAAAAATATATTTTTGCATTCCTAAAATTTAAATAATCAACATGTAATGTACAAATTAACAATGTTAGACACAATATCATAGTTATATACATTATTAACACGTAATATATAATTTTACAAAAGAATATACAACAAAGTCTACTACTATACCATCCTGGAATGAAAATATAAAACAATATTTACAAAAAATTCTTAATTGTAACCAATAAATCACTCCAGTTTCATGCATTTTATATTTACAAACGACTAGATATTATTCAAATAAATTAGCACTATGTATTAGCTGCTATTTGTACATTGACAACAAGCGGAAACCATGAGCAATAAATTTACTTTCCTATTGCAATATTAGTGAATAGCTATTCAACAGAAGGACTAGCTATAACATTTAAATTGATTATTCATTTTTATGTTTCATTTATTTACAAGATGTGTGTTTTATGTTTAAATAATAAAACGTTATGTAAAAGTCATATTTTTAAGTGCTACTATACATGATTCAATTCAGTAAGTATTTGAATTTATTTTTTTACAGTACCAATTTTGATAAATGAGTAAACAACTTCTTAAAAAAATTAAATCCATAGATCATTATTCATGAAAATGACAGGGCCTTCCGAATCACTGATAATTATGCACTACCCTGACCATGCAACTTGTCCTTACCACACATTTTCACAACTTTAATTTCAGTTTTTTTTTTACTTCAATACTCATCAACTACTCAGTCATTCTGTTGAAGTAGAGTAAATTCTGAGATCTATTTAGAAATAAATCCTTTGAGTTTATAATCGTTTGATAATTCTTGATCATCATCGTTTGATAATGTATAATCGTTTATAATCCTTTGAGTTTATAACCCTGACCAAGCATAGAAAAAGTATAAAACAAATTACTTTCACTAACCCGTCCATTTAGGATCTTGAGCTTTTCAACGATCTTTCTCCAATGAACTCTATCCTTGCCATCATTTTCATCTTCTTGTGAGCTCAGCATCTTCACTCTTCAGCATAGCTTTAGTTGACTTCATGTTTTTCTTCCAAACATACTTATGTCCCAACCATCCTCTTCATTGATATTTATAATAGATACAACGTCAAGAAAATATTCCAATTGTTACTTGCAACTGGAGTATGCACTTACAACAGGACCTTGCTTTCATGAAATGTTTCAAGAAAAAAATTTGTAGTCCTTATCGTTATTAAAACATTGTCCTTATTGTTATTATAAAAACGCAAATTCTCAGTGTTGAGCCAATTAGTTGTAATACATCTATCAGAGGAGGTTCTGATTATTTTTATATTTTGACACAGACACTTATATTATCATGAATCTGTTTATTTTCAACGAAGAAATGATATTACCCAAGTTCTCATTATATTCATATCACATCCCTTACAGAGATATGGATTGTGATTGAATGCCTTAGTTAGAACTTATACTGACATCCTCCAATAATATCTCCTCCTTTATTCATTATTCTAATAATCTAATATATTATTTATGTTTACATATTGGCAAACTGCGATTGCCTGTTTAGTTCTGATTCTGCAATTTATTCCTTTTATTTTGTATCTGTATTTCGAATTTCTTAGGCCAACTAAATTTTTAATAACTAAAAGCAATCTTTTTTTTAAGAAGTTGTACAAGATAATAAAAGAGTTATGGCACCATAATATGGTATAATATAGAGTAATGGCACCTTTAGTAGGAGCTATTATAACTCCTTTCCCAATACAACACATCGAAATATCTTAGTTTATCTTACCAATAATTTTTAAAGTTAGTTCTCCTTGTCCATAATAGTTAACAGATTTACCATCACAACTCCTGTGGCATATTATTGCAAACTTCCTTTAATCATTAATAATAATAATAATACTAAGTGGTTCAGTAAAAAGAAATAATAATTTTTGAGAGGATCATAAAAAATCATTACTCAACATGCCTACATAAACTGCTAGACAAATATTGCTTACAAAATTGCTAAATGTTATAATTAATTTTAATTTACAGTTATTTTTATTTTTTTTATTTACTGATAATGTTTGATAATTAAAAGAACGAAATTGTCATCCTCCAAAGAATTGATGTAAAATATTTCTGAAAAAAAAAGAAGAGGTAAAATATAAAAAAAATAACTTGGTTTATTGTTTTTTGATTGAATGTAACCACTATCCCACCTAACTCTTGTTACTAAGTTTCTGGGATAGATGTGGTCTTCGAATGTCAGAAAAGTGAGCATAATTTGCTTTTTGTTTTCTGCTGGACCACTGTTTGCGTTTTGTTTGCTTCTTCAGACTTCTCGGGAGTATCTTCATTGGCTTCTTTCCTAAAATTTAATAACTTAAATCAAATACATAAGAAAATTTTGGCGATCTCACAACCATCATCTCTATCATTAATTTTTTTTTTAAAGATAAAATAAATATAATTTAGTTATTATCAAATTATAGTATTAATAAATCTAGTTTCTTATTTATTTTTTTCAGATAGACCTTGATCACAGTTAAAATCTTGTAAATTTTCCCTCCTTTACTTCATAATATTTACTTCGGTACATTTTGGAATAATTCTAACTATGCACACACATGTATTGCCCTCATGTGAGTTATTATAAATTATGTCCGACTGTAATTTAGTTTTGATTTTTTTAATTTTTAGACAAGATGTATCTTAATTTGATGGTGGTTTAAAATTCAATCTGTTTAAATAATTAGAAAAAAAAAGCATATTCTATTAACTTCTCTTGATTCATCGAACCCGAAGATGACTTGGCGTACAAGGACCTGCTGATTCTCGTTCTAACTGATTTCCCAAGAGCTCTGTTCTTCCTGAGGGATGCAAATCTTCCCATGGTAGTGCCATTGGCACGACGTGTAGATACACCACCAGTTCCTTCTCCATCTCCTGCCTGTTTAAATGATTATTTAGGATATTTATTTTATTAAATTATTTCGTTCAATTAAATAAAATTGTTTATTTTAAACAAAATAAAATTTTAATATAGATTCTCATTACCATCATAAAATCAAATCAATTAAAACATATGTCAATTTCCTATTAAAAAAAATAAAAAAATAAATAGATAGCCTAAATTTTTCAACTTTCTGAAACAGAATAAATCTTCAGACAATGAATTAATATAGGAACTTTAAACACAATATCTAATTCTTTTAACAAGAATTAATTAACCAAAAGTTGAGGGAGACATAGCCCATGAAATTACAAACATTTAGATTTATGATTAAAATCATGAATTGAGTATCTTTTGAAGTTAAAATGTTAGTAATGTATGTTTAATTGAAATTATTTTAATTAATCTAAATATCTCATTAAATCTCCAACTTACAAAATATATCTTGACATTTCATTCCATAGATGTTGAATAAAGTTTAGGTAAGGTACTGCATGATGATCACTCAAAAATTGAAGTAGTGAAGTACTAACAGTAACTATTTATTGCTATAAATTTGCTGAAATACCAGCTCTAAATAGAATACATAGGGGTGGTCATTAAATCCAACAAGAAGCAAATGGTTAAGATATAACCATTTTTATGGTGAACATTATAAGAAAAAATAGGAAGTACTTATTTATATATTTCCCATCAGTCAACTAAAAAATAATAGTTTTAGAAAGTCATCTCTAGCCCATCCTTTGATATAAATTTTGTTGAACGCCAGGCATAAAGAATCTAAAGAATTGACCATAAAAAATATTTCATACAGTAAGATCATTTCTTTTCTCGTATAAGTATGAACCACATCAGAATTGCAGAAAAATACTGCTATAGACCAGTATGACGAAAGGTGGTTCGAAGAATTACAAAATTAATTACATCACTTACTTTTTTTATTTTTTTTTAAAGTTACACACAAGTTTTTAAATTTGGTTTACAACCTATAGTAAATCTTTTATGTTGGTTAAATGATTTAATTTTAAGTTTAAAACAAATTGAAGGGTAATTAGTAAAGAAAATAAAGGAAATTTTTTATATTAATTAATTGTATTGTGTATTTCCATCTTATTTATTACCATTCTTTTAGTTTTTAATATTTATTATTAGAACTTAAAACTATTGTAAATGATTTCAATAATGTTTTACAAATTCTTTTTCAATAAATACAATTCATTTGTAGTCATAATTAACATAAAAAGAAAATAGTTAAGATTATAAGTCGAAATGTAATAAATTGTAAATATATAAGAATCAATAACATTTATTCTAGAACTTAATACTCTTAAAATAATTGCAATGCTTGAAAATAAACAGGCTGCTAGATTACCTAAAAAAAAAAAAGAAAAAAGAAATAATAAAAAAGAAAATTAAATCTTCTTAAACAAAAACAAAGAAAAAATACTTATAAATAAATAAGTTATAAACAGAAAACAAATTTCTCAGGAAAAATAATTAAATTTGATAATTTACAATAATGAAATTTCGAACTGAGACGCCCAATAAAAAATATAAATGGGTGGATTTCAACAAAAAATGATAAATATCATGTTAAAGTAAATTTGTTTATCAAGTTGTTTTGATTTTAGTAAGATAAAAAAACATTGATCTTATATCACAAAGAATATTTTAAGCAGTATATTAAAGTCAGAAATTTGCCAGAGTTAAAGCTAATGAATGTCTCAGTGGTCTATTGCCTGTTACGTAGTTACAGGCTCGAAATTTCCACAAAATTTGGTAACACCGGTGACTTTTGCATATAAATATTCAAAAATAATTAAAGAAGAAAATAAACAAATGATAAAAGACCACGAAAGACCGTGGGATAGCCATAATTAATTAACAATATAACATTTTTTCTTTTGGGGAAGTGTTTATAATTTAGGATATATTTTATGGTAAAACTTGTAATCATTGTAATTTTCCAATTAAATCCACCCATATGTTGATGATATAAACAAGTCCTTTTTCAGAATAAGGTTAAGATTGTGATCAACAAAAAATGACTAAATACCAGAAATAAGAAATTTGATTTTCTACCATGAAATATAAATTGACAGAAGGAACCTAAGAAACTTAATAGTCACATCCAATTTGTTCAAGAGTTTCCAAAAAAAAAAAAAAAATATAAAAACAAACATATTATTAGTTGATGAGGGTTAATTTTGTAAGCAGTAACTAAATGTTTTGCCTGGTTAGATGGTTGCATGGTTATGCAATAAGTGTACAGAATCATAAGGTGGTTATATGAATGCTGAGTAGAGTGATTTTTTTTCAATTGGTTTTTGTGATTGTGATTTTTTTCAAACAGTATATTTACAATTTTAGTTTTTTTTTTTTTAAAAAGATTGAAATAAAATAAAATTGTTAACCTCAGTTTTAACAAATATAAATATATATTGAAGAAGTTTTCAGAAAAAGATATAAGTCTTTTTATTCTATTATGATTTGACTACTAGTGAATTATTTTTATCAAACTTTAATATTCTTCGAATAAATATACAAGATTGATTACATTTCTTCCTTATATTCTTATTAGTTTTAATTTGAAAACACATGAAGAATAACTTATTTAGATCTGGAGTTTGAAATATTAAGAAAAAACAAGGAGTGAAAGGTGAAACCTGTATTTCTCAAAAACATAGAAATTTTCATTTCTCTTAAAAATTAAACTACTTTAACACTTTTAGATGGGCATAATTTATTTCTAGTGTAAACAAACTATTTACTGCTAATAAATATAGAAGGAATATTTAGCATTAAGGATAGGAAACTAACTTTCTTTTCACAGTTAAGAGTTGTAACAGTGAACTCAATTTCTTTCGCATCTTCATCTCCAGTGAACTCCTCTATTGGTTTTTCAATTGTATCATGGTCTATCCAAGTTAGACCCATTTCAACTTTCTCTGCAAGATCTTGCCAATGTTTACGATTTTCTAGAGTCCCTTCATAAAGTGGTTTTATCCAAGGAAATGTTTCAGAAAGCACCTGCCAACAAATATTTTGTTAAACATTCAACCCTTATAAACAATTTGTTAATATCATTTTTAAAATATTAAGTATGTAGACATTAATACAGCATAAAATAAAGTATCTCACTTTTATGGTATTGGCAAATATGAAGATAAGATTCAGAATAAAGAAAGGATAAACTAGAAAGTGATAGAAATAGGGATAGAGTAAATAGATCAAACATTGTGCATTGTTAGATAAAAGAAATAATACTGAGTTTTTAATATAAGGAATTATTGCAAAATTATTTTTACCTTGTACAATGGAAGACATATGACGTCAATAAAGCCAACTTGCATTTGAGGTAGTTCATCTTTTCTTTCTCTGTCCATCATGGCCTGGAATAAGTAAAATATTTATTTAGTTTTTCTCTTATTTTATTTTTTAAAATAAAAATAAAATAAGCTTTGTAATTAAAACTCACAATTGGTTGGGTATTAAGTTGAAGTTTTTCTAGATCTCCCTGATCAAAGAATTCATCGGCAACTAGCTTTGCAACTTTGTGTTGAACTTCCCATGGCTTTGCTATAGCACCTACATCACATGCTGTCATCATCATTCCACAAAGCACTGAAATGAAAAAAAAGAAGGAAAAAATGATTTAATTTACATTAGAAAACTGCCAATAATACTATATCATATGATTTTGTAATGCTTTACATTCTTTTTTCCCTTCACTTTGAAAATCAAATTCGCCATTTTCTATTAGTTCCATAAAACTGTTCTTTTTTTTAAAGTACATTGCAAGGTCTGTGGATAGTATCGATTGCTCCACTACTTTCATAACGTATCTATAATCATCGGGAGATAGAGCCTACACAGAAACATGAAACATCAGTGCAGTTCATAAAGAAATGATAATAACAAAATCACAAACAATATCTATATATATAGACTATACTAAAGGAACAAGCTTTTGAATAAATTTTTAAACTGCTCTTGAGGAAGGAGGAGAATAAGGATTTTCTTTGAAATAATGACTATTTTTCATTACTTCATTTATTAATAATGAAACAATTGCATGTTACATTTGATAAAAAAAAAATGTTACCTGAAAAATATTATTCCCCTCGCTGTTCAAAATCATCACGCACTGGTCAAAGTGGTGATGTTCCATAGTACTAGTCGTGTATAATATTGCTAATGGTGATTCTGTTTTTGTCTGGAAAGCATTATTGGTGCCTCGATGATCAAGGTCGTGGCAAAGACAAGCGACCAGAAGACCTAATATCTGTAGAGGAAAATATTTTATAATAAGGAAATATACTCATAATATAAGATGAAAACCATTGAAGGTTAACAATAATGAATCAAAATTGTTTATTCACTGATGGTGTTTTGAAAATTAAATAGTTTCAAAGTACAGAGTTTTTGTTTTGATAAGAACATTTTTAGCTGGTTATCAGGGAACTTAGGAGAAAGAAATTATGAATTGGATCTCTCCTTTTTCCAATTTGACCCGCACATATTCATTGTTAATGCGATACTTACTGCGGTTTGTTTATTATTGTATTAACTAAATTAAATACTATTACATCCTTTTTTTATCAATTAATTTTTAGTTTAAATTACTTTTAGTCACTGTGTTCTTTTACCAATGCAATGAAAATTAAAAATTCTGATTTTTTGTAAATATAAATTCTAAAACAATAAAAAATGAATAGTATTTTATTTATTTATTTTTTACATTAAAATCTCATTTTAATCAATATTGTACCTTTATTGTAATTAATAATATGAAGTAAAGTTTTAAAAATTCTATTTTAGACAAATTTTAAAATATTTTGAACTATACTATATTTTTAAAATGCATCCAAATTTATTCAGTATAACTGTATTTCCTGCTAGATTCTAATCCAAAATCTAGATTTTAACCATATGAATATCGATACAAATAACACAAATTTTTATTGCTTAATTTATAATATATTGCTTATATTATAATATGAATTATAATTAATATATATTTTCTAATATATTTTTCAAGACTGGTTGTATTATTCTGTTATAGTGAATTGCAACAATATAGTCCCAACATTTTAAATATCAATAGTTTTGGCCAGCCTAATTTAAAAAAATTAAATTAACCTATATTTGTTAATATTTCATTTAAATATTAATCACAGTTTATGTGACACTCATTAATTACCACTAACTAATTCTTCTCTACTTCCTATCAATAACTAATCAACAACTATATTATACAAGTAGTATAATAGAATTTACAATTAAAAGAATTAATATTTAAATAAAAAAGTGACCAATATAGGTTAGTTTGACTATATTAGACCTGAGCAGAATAGTCTGCAAATATTTTAATAGTTATTTTGTGGTTGGAAACATTGGATATTTAAAAAAATTAATAAAGTTGAGACTATATGGATATAATTTATTATAATTGAAGAATTAAAATAATAAATTTTCTTCCATACACATTTAACATTAAACAATTTATAAAAGTATACAATGTTCATAATTGGGCAGTTGCAGAAATAAGTTAAAAATTGTAGAGAAAAGGTTATAGTTATCATGGAAAGTAGATTTATGATATTTTGATAAAACAAAAAAAAAAAAAAATACCTCAAGATCAGTCATGAACCTTTCCATCTTCCCTGTTTTGAGCATCGCAAACATAGTCTGAGCTACGTTCAACGCATGCCTCCAGTTATGGTACTTGACGGGTCTATAATTTTTTTTCACACTTAATACCCATCGGCAAAGGACCTAAATGAGATATATTTGTTTTAAATTTACTGTATTTATTAAAATAAACAGAATGTATATAAATTGTTTGTACTAGCTAACATCGTATGGTATGTGAAACTGCTCCACAAGGTTACACTGGAGAAACATTCTAATTGTTGCTTTGCAAGTGTCCTCATCATTAAGATCAAAGTCTATGAACTTGAAACTGGAAAAAATAGTATAACTTAAAAAAACAAAAAAACATACTAATAAAAATAATATTCTAAATCGAGTAAATAAAATTGTCATAAAAACTGTTTAAAAAAATGGTGATTTAATATTTAAAAATGCTTTATTACTTGATAAATAAGAAAAGGAGAAGGAAGTAAGATCATTGATCCAACAGATCTTTTGAGACATCACTTAATTGATCTGTTTAAAAGTCTTTTCGGTATAAAAAGTTGTTTTGAGAAATGTTCTGTTATTATTATACTCAGCAAATTTATTAATAATAGAAATGATAAATAAACAAATATTGAAAATGGCTTCAGCATTTTTTTTAGTTTAGTTCTTTTTGGATTCACTACTTGTCATGTGCCAAGTAACTTGGGTTTGGTTTCTTTATTATATTATATTACATTAATTTATTAAAAAATTAAACTTTATTTTTTTCTAACTATTATAATGATTAATTAATATTGCAATGGATAATACCTATATAGATTATATTTTTCTGCAGAGGGTATATTGTCCTTGATAAGTTTTGTAGTATCATCTATTGAAGCAGTTGCATGATAAGAAAGGCATTCCAGCGCAACTTTCTGTTTAGCCATTAATTTACCTTAAAAATACGATTAAATTAAAACAACAAACAAGGCATATATTGCCATTTAGCTTCAGTAGTGGCACAACTAAAAAAAATTTTTATTTTATTATTTTTTATAGAACCTATTCCTCAGATTATGTCATGAGTTGGGTTTACTTTTTAACAAATATTAACTTCAGGACAGTCTGTAGAGGTACTCCTGTACAGATAGTAACCCTGATCTACAGAATTGTCATTGTAATACATCTAATATAGAACAAATTAAATACTTTTATTTTTTTTTTTAGCTACTAACAAAATAAAGTAGCAATATATCAAAGAAAATTATTAATATAATTTTTCATAGTATTATAAAAATAATCATTTTATAATTTTATTGTAATGAAATAGAAATTATTCAGTTTTAGAAAGTTATAATGAAAAACAAAACTATTCTTAAACTTTTAGCTCAATTTTAAAAGATCTTTCAAAGTTTTATGACCGCCTTCAAGTATTTTTATCTTATTTTTATTGAAACCTAATGGAAAAGATAATTAATTTTTTTAATCAAGAATATTTCATACACACGAAGAATATATTAACAATCAATAAAAAAAGTAGATTAGTTGCTGTTTTAAAAATTTAAATAAACTTACATGCATTTTCATACATCTGAGTATTGTGAATACCGAGGCCACAGAAAATTGCAAATGCTTCGAAAATAGAGACATCATTTTCATTAAATGGTTGACCTGTTTCCTGTTGAAGATTTTCAAAATTAATATACATTTTTCTATAAAATAGAAGTAGAGTAAAATAATTAAGAGTAAGTCAAAACAGAAATTTTTATTCAATATAAATCTAGATCAAAATAAATCCAGATAACGTTTATATATTTTTCAATTGATTTGAATTAAATATTTTATTGAAAAGACTGGAAATGAAAAAAAAAATTGAGCAATAAACCAAAATATTGGGAAACAGCATGACAAATGAGGACAGGTTTACTTGAGAACTCTGTCCCAATTTCTGGTGCTAAGTTATCCACAGTCAAATTTTTGGAAATGAGAACTAAGAAAGAGACTAATAATTAAATTTGATATTGTTTCTTAATCACAGACAGAATTCGAACAACTTTAGGATTAATCATACCTTTATACTTTGAGAAGAAACATTCAACAATAAAAATTTGAGGTAAGTTGTTTCACAGAACATAACAGGATGAAGAAGAAATGTATCAGTAAACCTATGATTATTTTAAACTGAATTTTGCAACCACCAATTAAAGGTATATTTCTCTTTCCATTCCAGCCATTTTGCACCTTTGACTACAACTCGTGTGCCACACTCAGTAACACAAAACTTTTGATATTAGAGCAATATTATTACTTAAAGAGCAAAGTAACCCACTTCTATGTTATAGAAATCAGGAATATTTATTATGATATTGACTGAAAAACAATTGTTATGAAACATTCATAATTGTTTGTAAAGAAAAGACAATTAATCAAATTGATCAAAATTAATTACAGATTTTTAAACCCATAAATATTTATTTTATCGGGAATTTATTTAAAAGATTTCATCATTCATTAAACCTTTAAGATTTCTATAAATTAACATCATAAAATTATAATTAATCATTCAAAATAATGCTTGTCATTATAATTTTTTTTTATTAATCCAGATAATGGATGATTTTTAATACTTGATCACAAGTGATGAGGATTTTTTTAAATGATTGATTAATTAGAATTAATTTATGGTTAATAATTGTTTTATTGATTAAACATTTAATCTCATGTTTGAAAGGTTTATTATGATTACTGTTGATCAGATATATAATTGTGATTATTGTTCAGTTTACTTCCAAAGCTTCATCATTCAAGATGAAATAAATGAATATTACCTTATTGATTAACTGTGCAACTCCTATGACTTGCTTTTGGCCATTAATGATTGGCATGCATAAAATGCATCTAGCAACAACGCTGTCTCCTTTCCCAGTGACATCTTCATTCATCCAAGAAGATACATCTCCTATGTTCAAGATCTAAAATTCAATATATTTATTGAGTATTTATTCATCCAATTTATAGATTAGAAAAAAAAAAGAACGAAATAACTAAAACATGTAGTCACCTGCCCAGTTGTTGCTACATATTTTGCGATCTGTGCTAGTTTCGATTTTCCTAGGTCACTCACTGTGGGGTTGTAAACATCGGCTTTCTGAGAGGCAGATCGTAGTTCAAAGACAGTTGTAAACTTAAACTAGAAGAAATACGAATAATAAAATTTATACAATAACGGATTGAGAATATAGTTAAACTGTCTGTTTCTATTTTCAACATGGGTAGAGTTGTTATTTAAACTGTTTACAAAATCAAACTATGAGCATAAGCTAAAACCTGGGTCACTTTGTAAACACTGTACCTTCCTGATTTAGTTCTACTCAGTTAACAATTACTTGTAGAGCAATGTTAAACAGGAGAGGAGCTATTGGTTCCCCCCTGTTTCAGGGCGCTATTTACTTCAAATGGCTCTGATACTCCACAACAATTTCCTTGGCACATTGTACTTGCCATTGTGCATTTTGGTTATCGAGTTAGTTTATTTGGTAAACCAAGTTCATGCATGGGCAATATGAGTTATACAATTGTATGATAGCTTATTCAAAGTTAACAATCTCTGAAATATGAATACTACTAATGAAAATGTATTATATGCAATGGCAGTTTTCAGTTCTTTGACATATCACAATACTAAATGATGTACTATGAATACCTCACAAATAAAATGGGTGTGCTTAAATCTACATAATTTATTTTCAATTTTTATGACTGAAAATGACCCAATTTGGTGCCATTTATGCACAAAATTAACATTAACATGTTCAATGTTAATATTAATATATTTAAAGAGGTAAGAATAATAATATTAAAGTTGAATTTTTAGTTTAACTACACTACTTACATTAGAAATATCTTTTGGTGACAGTATTTCTTCAACATTCACATTATTACTCTAGAAAGGAAATTATTACAAATTTCATTACTTTAAATTCATAAATAACAGAACAAATATAAATAAAAATAAATAATGTTAAAAACTATTTCTGTTTCAGTGATTTTGATTGAGGCATGAATATTTTCTATGATTACAGTTATTCAACATCAAATAATTCACATTTTAAGTATTCAGTACATAATCAAATATTAAAACTATTTTTACTTGAAAGTAGAGAGTTATAGTTCATAATTGAGTAATAGTTCAAAATAGTTAAATACACTTACTTCCCTCCGGCAGAGAGGTTTCCTTTCACAAGTAGATAGTGATGTCTTTACAACTAGACTCTCTAGAAGAATCTGGAAATTAAGAAAACAGTATATGAAAAATTATTTGATTCATCAAATTATCAATTTCTCATATACGAATGGTTTGACATTTTATGGCAACCAGATCTAATGTCGTAGTGTCCTTATACATTGTAAGTGTAAAACATAATTCGTAATTGTAAAGGGAAGTCTACATGCTACAGTTTTCTGCTAGAGCTCTGGTCTCAGCTGCTAGAAACATTTAAACCTATGAAAGAGTAGATAACATGGTTCACTGGTAACATAATTGTCAAAGTTTATTATGTAACATGTAAATGCTTTAAAATCTCGGGCACTTACACTCTCTGACTAGTGCACACTTACTTCGCTCATGACTCTGGTTGAACACTATGCTAGAGTAAATTTTCAAGTGCCAAGTTTAAGATTTTTTTTGTATAGATATTTGTTTTTATAGATTACTCTAAGTGCCGGTTATATACACATGTAAACACCTTGCCAGAGCAGTGGCAGAAAAAACTGTAGTGCATAGACAGGCCTTAAAAAAAATTTTTTATAAGAAACTTGTGAAGATATAGACTTGTCGTGTTAATGAATTTATAATAGGATGAATATTAGCAATAATCATATAATTTTTTTAGGTACATCAACCACTTAGTCAGGTATGAAGTTATTTATTCATATCTATCATATGCGCTCTTCAAAGTTAGATACTTCATTTTTATTAATTGTCTAATTAATTAATTCTATAATTAATTTGTCTAAAATAAAGGAAATTTTTTCTATACTCACAGCTTCACAACAGTGTGTGTCCAGTAAGAATACAGCACAGCTTTCACACTTTAGCAGGTCTCGTGCTTCTGTCATTATCTTAGTCACAAGTCTCTCAAGGTTGCTTTGTTCTTCGAATATGGATCTAGCGAGGTTCAGAAGGATCTGCAAATAATATTTTGAATTAATGGAATATATAGGAAAGAAAAAAAAATTAATTTTCTAGTAATAAACTTGAAATACTATGAAATAAGGCATCGGGGCTAGTGCAGACTAAGATTTTAAAAGTTTGAATTTTGCAGGATAATGATAATAAATTTTTGAAGAAAGAAAACCAAAAATTTGTCGTTAAATATCTTATACAATTACTAACTACAAAAACACCTTCAAAAATAATTCCTTTGTTCATTTTATAATAAAAAAATTTTTTAAGTCCTAATGTAGATTCAAAGTTACTCCACTTACCACTCATTCATATTTCCCACCCTTCATTCATATATTCATTTTTCTTATATTTAGATTGAAGAGCTCTTAGGGTAAGGACATGAAACCAGATTCTTCTAAACTTCAGATTGATAATTTTTTTTAATTGGTTAAACCTTTATTGAGTTATGTATTTTTTCCTATAAAATCAAAGGAGTAAAAGGATAAAATTTACACTAGCTAAGTAAGTAACAAAACTGAACTTTTTTTATTAAGTTTTGTTTTTATTATTTTAAACATCATTGTCTCCTTTCCTTGTGATATCTTCATTTATTCATGTAATTATTTACATCAGGAAAAATATTACATTAGGACTATAAAATTGGTTAAACCTTAAAGATTTCAAAATATAATTACTATCAATACTTAATCAATAAATTAACTCTATATAGCATAAACTTATAAAAAAATTGGAAAACCGCTTTAACTTTGATAAATTATTCTCATAGGCTTCAACACCTAGCCAACTCTGTAATATATCGCAATCAGGAGAGGAAATAAAATTTAACAAAAAACAGTGTGCCATTCATTTCATTAAATTTTTATCGGCAAGGAATCTTATCATGAGGTATAATTTGAGCTGTGAGAGAGTAGAGAGGAATATATGAGGGATAATATGTTGTATGTAATATACACAGACGCACACCATTAAATAAATAAATACAAAATAAACAGTCTGATTCTAAAAGAGATACAAAGATAGTTGGATTTTTAGGGAGAAGGAAACTGTCAGGGTGACCACAGAATTTGGGTCCTTCGAAAAGCATTACACCTTAAATTTCTTTGTTATTTTTTTATGCATGTAAATATTCTTCTTTCGAGGCATCAACCATTTTTAATTTGGAGTACACATTTATAATGGAATATGGGAATGATGATATTACCTGGGAAGAAAAAAAGGCAGTTACTTCAACAATTTTGTATTACTTTAATGAAAACTATGTATAATTACTGGTCAAAATTTATGAGTCTGTCAAATATAGGTAGGGGGATAAAAAATGGCAGCTGTTTTAAAACGTTAAACAAAAAAATTCTTCATTTGGAGCTCTATATCTTTAAAATTACAAACAACATTAGAAAACCTAAGAGGACATTATTTAAAGCAGAGTAAATTTGCTGAAATATTAGCCCTAATAGAGCTATTTGCGTTCAATGGTTCTGGAGATATAGCTTTTTAAAAAGCAATATTTCACGAAAATGTACTGAAAGATTAGTAGTTAGTGAATTTATATTGAGAAATCCATATCTCAGGAACTAAGTGACATGTAGATGTCTATCAGCACTCAAATTAAAGCTAGTTTAATGTACTATAAAGTAATTTCTTTGTAGGAATAGCAGTTTTCATGATATTTGCTAAAATAAATTGATTTATAGTTGTTCACACAATAAGTTTGATTTATGAAAACTTTATTTCAGAAACCATAAGACGTACAGATGTTAGCACTTAAATTAAAGCTAGTTAAATTTACCATAAAATAGTTTATAACCTTTATCTTTGTATGAGTAGTAGTTTTTATGATGTTTGACAAAATAAATTCACAAAATGTTAATTTCTAGTTGTTCAGATAAAATGTTTGATTTTTACTTTTATTAATACTTTTATAGATAAGGTTTTAAGGAGTTTTAATCTTGAAAGAAAACTATTAAAAATTGATTTAGGAAGCAGTTATTAGAATCGACCAGCAAATTAATGGAGGTTCAACAGGTCTAAATCATAAAATATGAAAAATCTCTGCTTCGATCTCCTGCTTTTAGAGAAGATATTACCGCAGCCCTTCACTTTAACACCTTTCAGAATTATTGATAGGTCCATTAATAACTTATTAAAATGATTAAAAGAACTATTCTGGCTTTTTTATTGATCAAACTAAAAACAACTTGGCATTTGGGGTGTGCCCTCCCCTCCCCTTATTAAGAAAAAAGAAATTTCAATTTTGGAATAATTTAGTATATTTTCCATATTTTTATCCTAAACAAAAATAGAAAATATGAAATAATTTAAATTATAGGGTGCATTTCATAAAACATGTTTTCCATATTGCATTGAAGATCCTATATAGAAGATCCTATATAAGAAATAGGACAAATATTTTTAGTAGTTTTTTCTTGACATACATAGTTAACCTTAGTTTTGACTCCAAATTGTATGATTCCAGTTTTGTTAACTTTAACAATAGAACATTGGTTAGAAAGACAAATCAAATGTAAGATCTTATATTTATTTTTTTTTTTTACATTTTTCCTAAAAAGAAAATTCCTAGAAAAAAAATTCTACATGGTTGTATTTCCGGACCTGAAGCACCGATTCCGGTATTACAAACCATAGAAAATTCATTGTGTTATACACAATAAATATTATAGGATTTGGTGAAAAATCTTGAATTACACATATATAATAAAAAGTAATAAAATAAATACTTTTTATAAGTATGAAAATAATTTAACTTCATCGTGTAAATCATTAATTTATTTTTTGATATTCAATTTTCCACTCTATTTTACTACGTAGAGTTCCTTTTTTTCATATCTAGAATAATATGAAATATTATACAATTACGTTATATAATCTATCTTAGATTAAGAAAAATTGCTGCTTTTCTTGATTAGTGCCATATTTTGTAACAAAAAAAATATATATAAAAAAAAATCACTTAAAAATACGGAAAAAAGTTCGAACTTTTCGAGGTTTTTTAAGTGGCTTTTGTTTGCGCATGCATACAATAAAAAATTCATGCCAAAATAATTATAACCTTTTGCGAAACATGTGAATAAGTTAAAACTGGTGTTTTAAAAAACGACTTGAAAACTGATTCCAGTCCAAGCTATTCCTTAGAAAATTTATATATTAATTTTTTTTCATAAGTGTGAATTAAAAATACATTTAGAATTAAAAAAAAAAATTGAAGTAATTTGTGAAAAAATCCTCCATTTTATAAAGGAAAAAAAGTTTTATAGACTTAAAACAAAAAGATATCTAATGATTTTGATTTTTAGCGTTGTTTTTTTTTCTGAAAAAATTAAATGTTTTTTTTTGCAATAAAAAATATGGAGAAGGTTATTATACCCCTTTAAATAAAATATATTAATGGCAAGATGGATGTTTAAAAATATGGTAAAGCTAAGGGCTGCTTTGAACTTTTTCAATGATGGCAACCCTTGTCAATTTAACGATATCCCATTAGCCTCGACAGAATCAATCGAGAGAACTTAGTGACTACTTAAGTTCCTTACACTATGTGAATGGAAAAGTATGATATTCTATTGAATGTATGAAGTATATACATTTCATATTAGATATTATTATCATGACAATTTGGTTACTATCGTTTAATCTGGTCTAGATATCATTTAGAAATCATCCAACATCTGATAGTCCAATCATCGGAGTTTCAAAAAAATGGTATTTTAAGAAAAGAAATTATAGCAGTTTTTTCTTCAAGATTCTATGTTTCTTTATTATGAAGAATTTGAATATCACGTTTTCGACATCGCCTTCAGTTTTTAGCTAATAACTAAAAACCATAGAATGCATTTTTCGAAGATAAATATTCAAAACAGAATTTCCTACAAAATGTGTATATTACATTTAATATTCTCCCAACATTTTATGCCGCTGGAGTGCGCTGTAAAACCTATCAGTCATCGAAAAATTTAAAAAGGGTGTTTTCAGAAAAAATTAAGAATAATAGTGGAAACACTTTTTTCTTATGTTTTAGTGTATTTTTTTTTATCACTAAATCACCAAATAGCTTTAACATTTATTTAGGAACATTCTCAATAACTCGTTTTATAATCTCTCCATATGATCTTTAATTTTTATATTTTCCTCCAGAGCTCAAATCTCCAGGATGATCTAGCTCCACTTGAAATCAGTAACTGTTTGATATATATTTTATGTTTATGTAACACTCAATAATTTACATAGTTCCACAATTTTCTTTTAATTAAGTAGAATTAATTATTATTAACATTGAGCTAAAATTTTCATTTCATAGTTTCTACAGGTTTTTTTTTTTTATATTCGATAAAGAAAACGTTATTTTGTTTTGTTCAGCTTCAAAGATATTGTCTTTAGTATTTTCTCCCCTGATCTATCATACTTTATTTTACCACTTAATTTAAAATCTATCAATTAAAAATCATTACTTTGCTAGCAACCTAAATACAGTCCGCTAACATAAATTTAATAAATACTATATATATAAAACATATGATTTCTTTCTCATTTTTACAACAGCGTACAATGGAATATATAGACTCATTTAAAAAAAAACTTCTATTCATTTTTTCAGAAATACTGTTTTTTAACTTCGGTTACTGAACAATTTTGTTTTTTTGCACTCTTGCGGTATCGCAAGATGCCTATGTATTGTATCAAATGTAATATAAGCATTTTGAACGATATTTTGTTGACTTATATTTGTACAGTAGGTTTATCTACAAAAATACTCAGTTTTATAGTTATAAGCTAAAAACGTCCTTGCACCCCAAAAATATTTTTTTTTTTTAATAATTTATTTATTGATATTTACAACTGTATACACATATATACAACAAGTAAATTTCCTGTAGGTGACATAGTGACATGATAAAAACATGTGGAGAATCTACCCATTGATAGAACTCCAAAATCCCAAAAATATAACTTACAAAAAACAACAATAGGTTTTTTTCTCTGGAAAACCCTATGTTGAAGGAATGGACTCGATGGTTCATTCGTTGAGAAACTGCTGTGGTGCCGAAGTTCTAAGTTAATGGTTTTTATTATTGGATTAATAAGATAATATCTCCTAAGTTCATTTTCAATACAGGCTCTTGTGCCACAACCCATTTTCCTCCGAGGCCTCATCTAAGTTTAAACCTGGGGTATCAAAAGGGTTTTACGAGGCGAAAGAGTTTTAAGTAAAAATTAATGGGGTTTAATGGAACTCTTATCGGGGAAGGTAAACAATTTATAGCAACTATTGTGGCCATCGGAGAACAAACTGTTGGGGACTAAGAGTTTATCGTTCGTGTAGGTGTGCTCTTTTATGATGGACTTTATTTCAATAGTAGAGGTAATTTTTTTTTTATTGAGAATAATGTAATATGAGACATATAATAAATATTGTGTAAGAAACTATATTAATATAAAAAGCTAGGTAAGCCTCGCGTTAAATTAGTATTTAACATACCTATTCCATAAACATGAGTAGATCCATTTAATTAACTGAATAACATCACAACTTTATGCAGAAAAATGAAAGCCACTAATACTAACAAAAGCGAATTCGATAAAAGTCGTCTTTAATTTTATGAAAGCCTTAAGAGTTAAGGGAAGAGAATACAAAACATGAAGTTTATTTATCCTACTTTATTTCTGTACAAAACAAGAGAAATAGATAACAACAGCTGCATTAACATAATTAATACCGATTTTCAGGGATCCAGATCAATTTCACTCACTACTTTAGTTAATGGACAAGAAAATCAGGTTTAAAACCAGATTCGACCATTTTTATCTTTAAAACAATATTAAGGCCATAACCGATGTAAGGCTGTGGTGCAGCATCTTGTACGGAACGAAAAAAAAAAATCATTCTGAACCAAAGTCCTTAGAATCGTAGATGTCCCTTGGTTTATGAAATGTAGTCAATTACATAGCAAACTAAAGTTGTAATCAATAGATGAATTCATAAAAAAACTTTATACAAAATTCCGTTCTCAGTTACCAGCAGTTAAAAGGTGTAATGGCTTACAACGTAAGAAATCCAACTTCGACTTCAAGACTGAAGCCCAGGGCTATAGCAAGACATTTTCCTTTAAACTCTTTATTTATCTATTAATTATTATTTATTTTTTTCATGATATAAGTCAGTTGTTTTATTAATTCCTTAAGTATTATTCGTTAACATTTTTTAATCTTATTTACAATTATTATTTTTAAAACGATTAAAATTTATAATTTAAAATTATGCAATAATTATAATATTATAAATAGTTAAGGGTACTTTTGGAACGATACTAAACTTACATATTATCAATTGTTAAAAAAAAAATTCAACTAGTTACAATAACCATGTAAGACCCACCAGGCCAACCTGGTTATAAAGAGATATATAAAAAAAATAGTTGACGCATGCGCAAACGTATTTTCGTAGAAACACCTGTACTTCCAAAACAGTTCCTTCTACAGATTTTATTCTCAAACGAAAAATAAAATTTATAAAAAATTTATTCTCAACCTTGATATAGATGTAGTAATAATTATATATATAGTAGAAATAGATATGGTGTAGAAGCCTATATTGACGCGTTCACTTAGCGGACATTTTATTTCTAATAATATAAATAATAAACAAAAAAAAAAAAGGCAAAGCTCTTATGTATTTTTTTTAATGTAGAATAATAGGTTTAAAACATTATGGAAAAATGTCAAAAAAAAAAATTGTTTCGCCACTTAGAGCACATTAGAAAACCCAGACACGTGTTCAATATTTTGGGGATTAAATTCACCATAAAAAAATAAAATAAATATTCGTGTATGTGTATATATATATGTATATAAATCTAAATTTGATACGATTTTGAATATTAATTGGGATGTAATAGAAACCCAGGATATTTAATATAATTATGTTGAAATTAAATCCCAGGACTTCCAACCTTCACTTTCTCGGATACCCGACCCCTTTTACATGGAAGCAGCAGTCAATCACTGTCATAATTTACAACCTTCAAGCTGTTTTTCAAACTTAAGTTCTTATATATGAGGAGGAGTATCAATCATAAGTCAATATATCAAATTTTGGAAAATTATTGCAAAAAAATTAATATGGGAGCATCTCATATAGATAATTTAAATTTGAATTGAAAATAGTAATTTGTGACACTCAAGTTACCTAGTGAGACAGAATTACCTTGTGGACAATTAGGGTCTTTAACAATAAATAAAACTCCAACACTTTCCTTTCTCAATTCCAATGGTGCTTAGTATTATTATAAAATTTGTGTGAGTTAATTGTAGTTGGCTCATTACCAGTGATGCGGCGAGAGGGATGCGCTGGGAACTTTTGAGCTCTGCTCTACCCCTCACACGTGGGGGATAGA
>NW_027115501.1:149733-157857 GCF_000696795.3 Halyomorpha halys
GATCATTCATCACTACTATCTATTGCCCACAACTGTGTGGCAGATTGTAATATCTATCAATAAATAAATCTATCAATTAAAAAAAAAAAATTGTAGAGGACAGTTATTAGTTATGTAGAACACAGTTATCAAACTGTAAGAAATTTTCCTTTTTATTAATCTTAATTTGAATTCTTAATCCTTTAATACCTATAAAATACAAAGTAAATATTTTTTTATCTTCTTTCTGTTTCTGATTGAAACAATGTTTAAGTCTGAATTACACAAAAATATGAATTTCACATAAAAATTATTTAAATAAATAACTAAAATTTTATCGATATATCCACTCAAAACATTTTATTTCTTAACAAGTCTGACGTTTCGGCCAATTCGACCATCCTCAGGGACAATATTAATACAATTTTTGAACTAAATAATTTAAAAACACAACTTCATGCAGGCTGTTCTGCCCAGGTTAATTCAACAATTTCTCTAATTAGTCAATTTTCACATTAAAAGAAAAATTAAAATTCTTTATCACAGTCACTTATTTCTTAAAATTTATCACTACTAATTTACAATACTTTGTCTAAAAAAAAAAATGAATTTAGTGACGATGCATCTTAAATAGAAATAGAATGTGAATTTAGTGCTCGTACTAACATTTCATGTTCATTAATCAGAAGTAAAACAAAGTGTAAATCTTACAAGGCGCTGAAACCTCATACGTTTTTCAACAAAATGATAATAAGTAAGATTTTGACAACTTACCAATTCTTATTTATTTTACGGTTAAACAATAGATTAAATAAACCTGTCTAAGTGTGTTGGCTAAAAACATCAACGAATTTTTTATATATTCTAAAAATTGAGCCATCTGAAGACAAAATACACTTGAGGGTAAATGCTTAGTTAAAAAAATCATTAAAAAAAAAGTTTTCATTGCAGGGCACGACTATGTGAACAATAAAATCTCGAAAAGTCACCAAAATATTGTTGATTTTTATTGACTAAGCCTCGAGATCCTCAAAAATATATATCATTAACATTAGAGTTTAGTTAATACTGATTTTCGCTTAAAATCGTTGACTTCATTCATAAATCAAATTATTTTTTTAAATAATTTAATTTATTCGTTAAAATAAATATATTATTTGGGAAAAATTAACTAAGTCAAGTAATATATATCATTTTAAATCATCTTGTAAATATATTATAAAAAAAAAAATGACACCTCAATTTTAGAGGTTTTACTCCATCTTTAAAACTAATATATGAATTTTTATTTTTTATAGACGTACCAATGTTTTTACAAATCTAAAGTCACTTTTCATCTTTATTGGCCATTAGAATTTCGTCCTCAGATAATTTAAAAAACAATTTTCAGTAGTAATTCAATTGACAACATTCAATGCTCACTTGATCAAATACATTTTTTATTTTCACTTATGGATATATGGAATGTATAGTTGGTGGAAGTAGTATGATTTTAAAAATTTCGAATTCGAGCTTTGGACGGAAATTCCCTTTTTTCTAAGTTGAAATGACCTAGTCTCGCGAAATGGTCTGTGTGAACAGGCTAGCTAAAAAAGTGGTACTGAACTGAAATTGCATATTTCAAGCGGGTGTATAGGGTGGGATGTGACTGCAACTTTTTAGTTAAAATCGGTCAACTGAAAATATCACTTTAGAGAATCGATTTTATAGATTTTTCCAAACAAATTTTCAAAAGATTTTGATTAAACTCGGTAAATCAATGTAACAATTAAGTAGGCTTTAGTGACAGCTAGGTTATATTCTCATTGAAATACTATAACAGGGCTTAAATGACGAATTAAAATAAAATCTTCCACACTAAAGTACCCTTAATTTTCTTTATTTGAAATAAATAACAGTTTTCAATGTTAGCAATAATAATTAAAGGAATAAACAAGAAAAACAAGGGCTCGAATCGGAAATAGCCGATACCGCCCGATCTGCTACGATCGCATTCACGAAGCCCTATATAGTTTTTTGTTATACTGTTGCTATTTTCACCAATTTTTGTAGTAATTGAAAGTTGTTTGATACACACACCGCACCTACATTATTGATTTTAAATTATAGTGAAATTTCAATACCTCATAAAAATATTCATCAATTCTGTACTTTGTTAATGCCAATTAACGAATGAAATGAAAAAAAAAAACACATTACATTACAAACTTAGTTTATTATGTGTTTTTTTATATTAACTGACTAAAGACCTCTCAACCAGCTCATTTTCAAACTTTATGTTGACAAGTAAGTGAGCAAGCCACAGTAGATTGTCTATTTGTTCCTTGAGTTTGTGAGTTGCGGCAGTATAAGAAACGGAAGCCGGAACACCGTAAATAAAGTTTCTTTTGAAGTTTGGCTAAGTTCGTTGCGAATCGAATTAGCCGGTAGTTCAACTTGGGCGTGCGTTAAGTCCATATTGATTTAAGTTTGGGGTAATAGACGTTAAGTTTCTGTTTCAGATCTTGTTTGGATCGTATTTGTGGCACAGAAGGCAGCGATCAAAGTTGGGTAAAGTCGGATTCACATCAGAGAAAACATCAACGCCACTTCAAAAACAAATATGTACCTAAGTCAAGTCTAAATTTCTGCTAACGCCTTACAATGGATTAAATATTAAATGTATTTTATATTAAAAACTCTAAGGTCTAAATAATTTGAATAAACATAATTGTTTATTTGTGTCTCCGGTTCAACATATTTTGGACTCTCTGTTTTCTTTTTAAGGCAAAAAACCTCACCAGTTCTTATCTTTTTATTGAATCTTCGGACAAAATACTTTTTCAAGGTACCCACCGAAAATTTAGTCCATTCTATAATTAATTATATTAGAAACAAATAGCCTTTATCAAATTATACATTCACTTTTAAATTTATATTATTCCCAATTACATTATGTTATATATTGTATATTGATAACAATCATTACATCAATATAAAAAGGTCAATTAGTTTTTCATTTTTATGGAATTATCATAATTATTTTATGTTTAACATCTTGCCTATAAGAGATTTGTCTTGAATTCAACAATCTGTCATTTTTTTATTCCTGAAATTAATGTTTTACCATAATTATAATAAAATGTATTATGAAAGTATATCATTTTTTTAATTATGCCTATTTGTATACTTTGTTGAATTTCTATTAATTTGCTACTAAGAATTGTTCGTACAGATATCTGTTAAATTTTCACCGAATGGGTTTGATTTTTAAATACGACGTTCATCTTCAGTAATGCATTGTGAAAAAAAATACTTTTTTTTTTCAATTAGTTTCACCTTCTAATCTTTGTTCTTTTATTTTCCCTTTAAGCCAAATATTAAGATGGAATAGTGATTTAAATAAAATAATATGGTTTTGTATCTTGGGACATTAAAAAAAAATTAGAAAATCACTTTCTGACAAAATATTCCTTATTTGCCAAAAATATAAACTTTTCGAGAAAAAAAAAAACAACATGTTTTTTATGTTTAGTTTTTACTTTTACTCAAAGATCATTGAAATTACATTTCAGATGACAATTCTAAATCCCCTATGTCATGGTTATAATTATCGAACGTTTAGGCAGGTAAATCTAATTTTCAGAAACATGTTACACCAAAAGTATAAATATTATTATTATTATTTACGAAATAGTAATACAAATTTCACATATAAAGGATATCTTTAATAACAGCTTTTAATTAAAATAACTCAATTTAAGTAAGTTTTAAAACCTATTTTTTGAAGTCAGTTCACAGTAAATTGAATTTTACAATATAATACCATTCTCAGACGTATCAGAAAAATTCTGAATTTTTAGAAATATTTTGGTGAAATGGTAAAAATACTAAAAACATGTTTACATATTACACCATTGATTCAAACTAGAAAAAGTTCGACTTTTAAATAAAAATGTTTTTCAAAAATTTTATTGTCTTTTACCTTCTACCTTCTCTTAACGGATATCTTTAATACTAAATCCTTATCAAAATAATTCAATTCAAGTGAGATTCAAATCCTCAAATTTTTTTTTTAAAAAAGTCATTTAGCAGTAAATTGAATTGTACGCTATAATGTCATTCGTAGAGGTTCCAGACGTTCCAGGTTTAATCTGCCAAGTTAGATATTAGGTGAGACAGTGTTTAAACATTTACTTTTTTAAAAAAAATTCTAAATTAATAACGTTACTGTAATTTAGCTCCTGAAGATGCATCAAGAAAATGAGTCAAGTTGGATGGTCTTACTCATCATTAATCCTCAGGCGCTTAGCTCTGTTAAACCCGCTACCTTAAAGCTTTGCGGGAAGGTCGGGAGGAGGACTTTGAAAATTAGGAGTAGCCTTTGAGAAATGTTAATTACACCAAATCAAATCGAGCAGTAAATTAACAACCTTTGAAGGTATTCATATTATAAGGGCAAAATGTTAATTACTTGAAATCCATCTCAACGCAAAGGCAGGATGATTTAAATTTTATTTGTCATAGGTACAAGAGGTACTGTTAAAATGTTATATAATTTTCTATATCTGTACCTCCCAGATGAATAGCACTATGTTTATTTCTTGTCAATTTATCATTATCATTCTTTTATCGAGAGGAATAAGTGGTTTCCTTGACCAAGGGTTGGCTAACTGCAACAGCATAATAAACAATTGAAAAACACACGAATTTAATAATTTTATTTTTAAAATTCAGGAACTTATTAAGGCATTAAAATCGCATAAAAATTATACGAAATATTCTTACTTTGACCACGAAATTCATTTGTGCTATTTTAAATAAGGTAGCGTCCTAAAAAATCGTTTAATATCAATAATCAAATTAATTCTCTCTGATTGAAGATGTAGCAGTGCTATTAAGCAATCCTAAGAAAATAATTTCAAAACTATTCCACATACTAATAATTGATTATTTAAATAATTTCTATTTATTTATTCTTCATTATATCAGACCTTTTTTTTTTATGTCCTTAATATTTTTGTACCAAGACTAAAAACGTTTTCTGAATTTCTCGTCATAACAAGATTACCTAAGTATAATGTATTATGGGTTATTTAAATTGCCAAAATTTGGCAATTTAATTGATTTAAAAAAAAAACTGGCAATGTATTGAACTAGATTAATATTATATATAATAATCTCTCTATTAATGATAATATTTAAACTAAACTATTCACACAAATACACTTACAATACACGCATACATAGGATGTCCACGTATGCATGTTCATATCATCAATCTATATAATTTTGCTTTGATTTTCAGTGGGTTATAACTTGAGGATATTGTTAATTTCCTAACCTAACTGTGAGATTTCAAATAGGATAAATATATTTTACAAATCTATTAGCATAATATCAAATCAGATTTTTAGACAAATTCACATAGGGCACATTCTTCATCCAACGCGTCCTGATGGCGTGAATTGCTAAGAACCACAAATAATTTTTTAACGTTTTTGTCTATTTGCGGAAAAAAAAACTTAAGTAATCAAATCGTTTCATCATCAATTCAATTTCCCGTACATATTTATCATCATAATTGAGGCATTTATTCTATGAGGTAAAATGACAGTAATTTAGCACTGTCTCCTCCGACAGTAGAGTCTAATTAAGATGATAGATTCTTTCGGCAATTGAATTCTATAATGAATATGTTCTTTACATTTTCCGTACTGTTTTCATAAAAATTGGCAAAGCTGAGAAAAATTGGTTTTTGGCGATTTAGGCAAGTTAAGAAACGCTATTGTTATTTAAATTATTCAGCAGATATTATTATAAACAATCTTCAACGGCTATTGTTATAAACTATATAGTTGTTCCTAAGAACATATGGCCTACTAAGGTTTAGTTAACTGGCTGCTTTGGAGAACAGAGAAAATGACCTTTTCTTCGCCCCTATGAGCATATCATATGTTTCTACTTTATCACTACTGAAGGCAAAAATTGACCATCAGACAGTTCCAAACTGCCATCTCACCAGGAACTTGGATCTGTCCAGCTATTTATCTTTAACATATGTAAGTCAGTCCCAACAGTCCATCGCATCCCACCTTCAAAAAATATTTTTTTCCTTCCTGCTAAGATATCATTGGTTACCCCTACTGTAACCCAGTGAATCTACGATATGATAGGGGTTCCTTAAAGTCTCCAACTAATTTTAAAAAACCCAATTAGATGTCCCCCCGCTCTTACAAGAAAATTTGATTGGACAAAGTCTTCCTGTACCAGTTTGACATTCACTTCCGATACTTCTTTTTGTGGCTTATTTGTGGCCAAAGGACCAAAAGAGCGTAATAATTGCTAAGCTTAAGATATAGAGTACTCAGCCTTTAGCTGAGTTGTTCCTAGTTTGTGTGTTGATGTCACATTGTATTTTACTATAAAAAGTAAATATTTATGTCTTTATTAAAATCTAGGTCCTTTAAATAGCATTTAGGACATGTCAAATGGAAGCAGTGCTCGATATTAATTCGTCTTAGAATCAGATGCACCATCAGAAATTATAGTAAAAAAACAAGAACAAAACCCACCCTATAGGAAATTACAGAGTTGTGCGCTGGAGAAGGATAACAAATTTATAGCTTTAAAAGATAGACCAAATACCACTGTTGTGGCCCATCGATGATAAAATAAATAAAAAAAAAAAATTGAAGACGTTAGAGGGAGTGAACATGCATACTGATTCATCTTGTTGAATATGCATGTTATCAGAATCAAATAATATTAATGCAAAACAGAATCGGTTTATTCCTAAAATAATTTATGCATAATGGAATCATACCTGGTTCCTCTTGAATTCTTGTACAGACATTTCAAAAAGTTGGGCATTCTGTATTCCTATCCCACAGAACGTGAGGTACCTCTGGAAGACCTGAGGGAAAAATAAAGTATAAATAGCTCAACTCTTTTTATTTATTTATTTTTTACAAACAACATTTGTTCCTAAGATTCTAAATGATGTGTTTACAAAAAAAATCTTTGTTAAAACTAAATTAGATATAATGCTTGGCTGTAGGGCAAAAGAAATTTCAAATATTGATAAAACAATGTGCTTTGATAAAAACAGACTAAACTCCTACTTAAGTAAAAACCTATTTTGAGATAAAGAACGTCAACGGTGTTAATACAATATTACATAAAGCACATAGCTAACAAAAACTCTCAAGGAATTTTCATACAATATCCAGTGATGAAGATTGGACCTTGTGGAAGAGGAGTGGTCCAATCATAATATGCAGTCTTGCAGAAGAGTCGTTTGTCAAACATTTGTGTACAGGTAAGTTAAACAATTGCTCATAATTTTAATAAAAAGAGATAGAACGAGTATTATTGAAAATATATATTTTTTTCTAATTACAGTTTGTTTTTGAGCATTTTATGTTATTGCAGGAGGTCGAGTAAATCTTTCAAAGAATGCAATCACATAGAGAGAAAATATTGAAGTCATAATCAGAGAGAGACCAGATCCCAAGAACCAATAGATGCTAATGCTAGTTTGACTCCTAAATGCTAAGTAAAAGCAGTTAAGATGCAAATAGTGCACCAGCACAAACATGTCAAACTAAATTGACTATCTCTAATCACGAAACAATCGATGTGCACGCGAATACATTCGATTCGACATTTTTTTAAGTTACTAAAAAATATAAGAAGCGAAAATAATATGCTATTCTTAGAATGTAGCTGTAATATGAATGTTATAAACAGTAATATAGTAAGACATTCTTTATTATATAAACTAAAGGATTCTAAAAACTAAAAATCAAGTTTTTTTTTTTTTTTATTTTTTTTTTTATTTATTTGTTGATATTTACAACTGTATAAAAAAATACAACCAGTAAATTTGATCATAATGACATATGATATGATACAGGATGTAGAGAAACTACCCAATAGTAGAACTCTAAAACAGTTTACAATATAAGGTCACGAGGCCATCTTCTTTTCAGGCGCCTCTTCTTTCCAGGAGGATTGCCAGGAATGGAAGAGGAAGCAAGGTTAGAAACGAGTGGGTTTGGGTTGTTAGGGAGTTTATTATGGAAGGAATAATATCGGGTTCGGGCTAGATCGGTTACATAAGGAACATTTAGGTCTTTATGGATGGTTTTATTAGTAACAAAA
>NW_027115501.1:158549-167175 GCF_000696795.3 Halyomorpha halys
TGAAAAATGAAAATGACTTAATAAATTAATGATATGCAATAACAATAAAACATAATTATTTGGTTGGCATTGCAATGCTATATAACTTTTTTTAAAAATACCACTATACTTTTAGTTATATACAATGGTTTTTTTTAAGACAATTACTGTGATGAAAATATAAATTGAGCTTGATTCAGTTATATTAAGTTAATAATCAAAAATGATAATCGTTTATTTTAGATAAAAATAAATGTAAATTAATTTTTAATGAAGCTAACTAATCTAAAACAATTATTAAAAAGAAAATCATGAGCGGTATAACATCATAATACTAAAAAAGTTTAATTTTTTTTATGTTAAAATGCATACTATTGGACTATATACCTTAAGTAAAAATATTTTGTTTATTAGTAACCGTGCAAATCTAAATATTTATAACCAATAACTGCAACGATTATTTAGTTTTTAACAATTAAATTATCAGAAAAACTGACTTTGTTCTTAAACGACAGAAAAAAACATTGGTTATTGTATAGAGCTTCAAACGAGGACCAACAAATGACTTGGGCCCACCGAGACCTAAAACAAATTGCTGACATTAGTCAAGTTATAAATCAAACGATTGAAGTACGACACTGACCAATAATAGTTACTGTAATTGTAGGAATGGATCATACCTACCAGTACCTGCTTCATGGGTCGTTATCAAGGAACTAATTATTTAACAAAATTTATAATAAGGATTTTGAAAAATATCAATATATCAAAAACCATAAGAAATATATCCATATTTCCAAACATTTTTAATCTTAGAATATAAAACTTTGATTATCGAAAGTAGATATTTTTCTAAAAAAAATATATATAAAAAATAATAACTAGGAAATATTGGTTTATTTTATTTTAATAATAAATTTATCTTTATTTTTAATGAAAGTGTTACTTATAAAGTCGATAGGTATCATTTATTGTTCATTCTGTTTTGATTTTCTCCATTTTTTAATGTTGAGTAATTTAATTCATTTTTCTCTACTTCTTAAACGTCCTTTTAATAATAAATGCTAGTTCCTTGATCCGCCGCAGCTTCTGTCCACCTATTACTTTTAATAATATTCCTCTACCCAGATCAGACACCGTGCGATACCTTGGATTCATTTTAAACAAAAGACTCACCTGGAACCAACATACTAGACTTAAAAAACAAGAACTCAACAGACGATTCAGCCAACTATACCGACTGCTCAGCCGGATCTCTCATCTCTCACTAGGAAACAAACTACAGATTGATAAGACTATACTCCGACCTATGTGGACCTACGGACTTGAACTTTGGGGAACAGCTAAACCGTCGAACATCAATCGTATCCAATCCTTTCAATCCAAAATCCTTAGAACCATAGTTAATTCACCCTAAGTTTCCAACAGAACAGTACATCATGACCTCACATATCCTTTTTGTATTTATACATATTTCTTTTGTCCTTGACCTCATACCAACCAAATTCTCAAAATTCCATATAAACCTTTCCAACCATCATAATCCTTTGGTTCAAACCTTATCTAGTTCTACCAATCCCTACAGCCCACCAAAAGGTTGAAACGACAGTGGCCAAGAGACTTATTGTAAAATAAAAAAAACAATTGCAGTTATGGCAATGTTCAGATTCTCTACTCAAGTTGAGTGTTTGCGGCTTTAGCACACTTGCTCAGCCTCCACTGACTCACTACCAGTGATGCGGCGAGAGGGATGTGCTGGGATCTTTTGAGCTCTGCTCTATCCTTCACACGTGGGAGATGAATTGTGACTAGAGATTATATAATTTAATCATTATGTTATTTTATTGATTTATTTTTTCATACAAATAGTTTGATTATGTTAATTTTGTTTATCCTTCTGTTTGTTTATATTTTAAGAGAGATTTTTTAAATTTATTTATTTTTATTTTTTTATTCATTTATTTATTTTATTTTATTTTTGTATGTATCACTATATTCATTCTAAATAAAATCAAAACTTTTTTTCCTTCAGATATGCCACTATTCGAACGAAGCAACGATATATTCTACAGACAACTTGTTTACCTCAACATCTCTCTCGGTGAACTCCTTGCTGCCATCAGTTTTGTTGATGATCTGGGCGACTCCAATCACTTCGCCTTCGTAGTTGGAAATGGGGCCGCAGAGGATGGTGTTAGTCTTGTAGCCAGTCCTCATGTCGATTTCGCTGTTGAACCTCGGATCCTGGAAAATAAGATAAATTAAAGTATTGATGAGGAATTTCATTTTTAATATAATTTATTAAACCGAAATCAATAGATCTTGGAACTCCTTGAGGAAAATGAAGAAGAATATACAATTATTAATTTATTATTATCGTCGCTAGAGGCTGTTTTAGGGTTGGAACTCCGGTTCTGGTTTAATTTATCAAGTGGACATTAAACTTTAACTAGAGATTAAAGATGGTTATCTACCAGGGTGAATTGTCACCCCGAAGCAGATAGTCGACCCCTAACTAACTCCAACGGGAAGAGGGTTAATGGGGAAGGGTTGGTCACAGATGTGTACCAATGGGGCCACCAAGCTAGTATTAGTTATGTAGCTTGAGTAGCCAATTAACTATTTGCTAAAACTAATAATTTATAATTAACTATTAAGTAGCCGCATGTAATATACCCATATAAGTAATGAAAAAAAAATGAGGTGATAGCATATTCTAATTAAAAGTCGAGTTTACACCCGAGGTCTGTTAATAACACCAGTTATTACTAAAATTGTTTATAACTTATAACTAACATTTTTCAAAGATTCGTTCTAGAAAAATTTTGATACCTTTTGCAGATAACATTTGATTTTATTTACACCAATTCGTTGAGATTATTATTATTTTTGTTTATAAGTTTCCTCGTTATTACTTTTTTCAGTGACATGGTAAGAAAATATTAACAATTGAGATTAATTATTAATAATTAATATTATTTAGTAGTAATAAAAAAAAACAGCCATATGGTTTCAACACTTTTTTATTAACTTAACACTTCTACGTTACAACCATTCAGGCCATTTTAAGGATCTTCTTACACTATCACATCGAAAAGTTGGTAATCAATATAATTGCAGGCCATTTTGCCTTTGTTAATTATTTATCATTAGTCAATTTTCTATAAAACTTCTTAAATTGTGAAAACATTATGTTTATTAGTGCATCACGTTTCCATAATTATCAATCATGTAGTGTTGATAAAGTAAGTGAAATAGATATTGTAAACTAGCAAATGTAATCATTTTAACTGTGGGATTAATGGTATTTTAGATATTATAATGAAGATTAATTTATTCGTGCATAATGCTTTCATAATTTAGTAGTTTTATAGAGAATTGACTAATGATAAATAATTGTCAAACGCAAAATGGTCTGCAATTATGTTGATTAGTGTGTTTGGCTATGATAGTGTAATAAGATCTTTGAAAATGGCCGGAATGGCTGAAACATGAAAAGAGTGTTTAACTAATAGAAAAGTGTTGATACCATTAAAATAATCAAAATATTAAAATCAAAAAGAAAAACTAACTTCCATAAGGATCCACTTTTTCCCTACAGCATTCCTATTCTACTCCATAGCTCCGTTAAAAACCTCATAATCACCTTCCATCAACACCTGTGCTAGAATAATTCTATTCCTTTCTATCATCTAACAGATCCATATATTCCACCAATCCTTTCCTTGAAGAACCCATAATTAGTTATGGGTTAATTGTCTCCTATTATTTTTTTCCATTTTGACTACAGTTGCCTAATCTATAGAGGATACACTGGTGAACTTTAAGGGAATTTAAAGCGTTTTATGAATTGTAGCTATATAAACATATAAGATTTATCTTTGACGTAGCACTTTCAAAATCGGAATTATTAGTTGAGGAGACGAAATTTATGAATTTTATGCCTTTAAACACTCGAAAACAGCAAAATTAGTAAACTATTCCTGTTTATACCAGTACAGCTGATTTCTAAGATAGCATTATTTGCTAATTGTTTCTATCTAGTAAAAATTCATATCTTGTTGAAGAAGAATGTTACAAAGACAGGTAAGATCAAATATTTTACCACTAACTACTTGAATAATGCTGCTAAAATATGATCATAACCTAGGATGGAAAACTTAGTTATCACCAAGAGCTCCAAAGGAGTTTTATATTAGTGGTGTTCATCTAAACCATCTAGTTTGAGAATCAATCACATTTTTTGCTTTTTGGCTGATAAAGTGCTTTTTACCAGATTCGGTTTGAAATACATAACCAGCCATAATTTGAAATAATAATGCGAATGGTAATGATACGTACCGAGAATCATTGTGAATTGACTTTAGCTCCAGATGTGAAATAAATTTTGGAGAAAAGTCACGGAGTGGGAGTGGCTGGATTTTGTTTTATTCAATGTTTGGTTTTCTATCGAATTGTAATTTAATAAGTTTTAAATGTAGCTCAGTGGAAAGGGCCAGGTTTTGAACCCAGCTGTGGCAGATAATTGTTTATTCTGTAACTTTTGCCGTGAGTCAACCCTGTGGGTTCGGGGGTCAACCCAGCCTCATAAAATGCGTACACTTAATTGGAGAAAAATGGTGATCGAGCATGATTCTGACCAAATCAGTTCCTTGCACAACAGTTAGTCTAGTACCTGTACTTCCTTACAAAGTATTGAATCCCTGAGCCTTCATGAATTGTAGCGGTATAGATTTTTCTTTATTTTTTTTTTATTATAGATTTTTAAATATAGAGAAATAATAAAACTATATTTGTATACCATTTCGAAAAGTTTATAGGGATTTAAGAATTTCAACCACATAAAATGGTGACCGCAGGCTGGGAAACAAGAGAAAAGAAAAACAATTAAAATTATAATAGGGAATATACAGTGCATTCATTTACTTAGCACTGTTTATTCTTCTATTCCTACATATTCAACAGCTCTAAGGATAATTGCGCCATTTTTTTTTACTGGACAAGGGTGCCCTCAATTTTTTTTTTTAATTCAATAAAGGTCCGTGAATATTTTTTAGCTGAAGGAAACATCGTTTGAGAACCGCTGCTCTGTTCACTCCTTGAACAGCAGAACCCAACCCAGCAATATTAATACCCCGACACATAGAACAGCTTCCTTTGATAAATCCTTTCTGGCCCGTTCCTCTTCCTTTTGGAATTCCTTACCTATCCGAAAAGCCTTTTCCATACCTTTCTTCAACACATCAGCTATTTCTCTACCTCTCTAAATTTCATCGTCCGATCGACTGTAAAATATTCATATGAATAATATGATAATTTAAACTAAAGCTTTTAGATAGTTCGACCTTATATATTTATGCCTATATGTTTTGTCCTGAAGGGACTCGATTTCTGTATAAAATTCGTTTTTCATTTTAAATTTATATTTCATTAACGTTGTCAATTACAAATATTTTGTGATCGGGTTGTAATGCTTGTACAACGATGTTATAAACTTGTTTTGCATAAGCATTGGAGTTAGTAACATTATGGTTGCAGAAGGGGTAATTGTGGTGGGGATTTTAGTTTTCAATGGAAAAAAGAATGGAAGATAGAAAAGCTGCTCTATCTCTTTGTTTTCAATGAGATTAATTTAAGAGCCCCACACTGTTATTAACTCTACACAGGGTGGTAAAATTACGAATTCTAGTCCAAAAAAATTTAAGTTTTTTCATGTTTAGAAAAACTTAAGTATGTAATAAAAAATGTAAAAAACTTGTTTCATATATACCTTGTTAGTTATTAGTCCGTGTATGATAGATTTTAAAACACGAAATACTAAGCCGACGTCACAATCTGGGGAGTAGTATTTTGTTTCCTTCCTCACTTTTTTTTCCAATTATTCGTTCCGAACAGCATACTGCACTAAGTCTATACGGTTTGGCCTGATTGGCAGCTGGCGGAATAATATCAACAAAATGTCTTTCTGTCAATCGGAACGGAGTGGGGGTAGAGCAAAGTCTACCGCCATTGCTTGGACTTCTTCTTTTACTGGCACAACATGCCCATGAAGCTGCTCAACGGCCGCCAACCATCTTTCTCTATCTTCTGTAAGGGTAACTAGGATCCTCAGTTGTCGCAGATCCCGCCTCACAGCATTCATCCATCGGTCCTTCGGCCTACCACTTTGCCGCACACCATTCGGAACGTAACTGTACAATTTATGAACCACTCTTTCTTCGCTGATCCTCATTACATGGCCAAGCCATTTAAGCCTCTGTATTCTTATGTACGAGAAGATGCTATATTCCTTATAGAGCCTAAAAAGTTCACCATCTTTCCTTCTTTGCCAATTACGATTCTGGCAATCGGGCCCTAAGATTCTCCTCATAAGTACTCTTTCAAACCTGTCCAGTAGGTTAATACTTTTATTGCTCATGGTCCAAGTTTCTCCACCATATGTGATGACTGGCCTTATCAACGTTTTGTACAGGGTGAACTTGGTGGTATGGCTAACAAGTTTTCATTTGATTATCTTTACATTGGAGAAATAGGCTCTATTTCCAGCAACAATTCTGCTTTTGACTTGCTTGTAGAGCGATATTAAATAGGAGAGCAGCTATCGGGTCACCCTGCCTTAGGCCACATCCCAGTTCAAAAGGCTCTGATAATCCACAGGATTTTACTTGGCAGGTTGTGCTTACCATAGTGCATTTTACTAATCGGGTGAGTTTACTAGGAAGCCGCAGTTCATACATAGTCACTATGAGCTCACTCCTTACGATTGTATCATAGGCAGCCCGAAAATCAATGAATAGCATCCAAGTTGTCTGCAGATATTCCTTCATCTTCACAGAGATTTGCCTCAGGGCGAAGATTTGATCAATAGTAGACCTATTGGGCCGGAAACCACCTTGATAAACCTTGCTTGGGCTTCCTTTTGGTATTTTGTTACTAGCAAGAACTGATGAAGCACTAAACTCTGGTACGAAGGATTGTGTGATCGGTCTCAAAGTTGACGACATCCTGAATTCAAAACGAAACCACGCCTTCTTCTTCAGTTAAAATAATCTTAGAAAAGAGAGGAAGCAAAGAATCTAGCCTCAGTCTTAGATATCTTAGGTAGACTTGTTTGCCTCTGCCGAGAGATAAGCCGAATGGAACTTGACGCTCTATCAATGGGTTGAATGTGTTGTCGGTAAAAAAAAATTATAAATATCATGAATGAAAAACTGACTTACATTTAAGAGTGTAAGTCAGTTTTGCATTCATTATAAGATGATATAAAATAATATGCGGTCAGATTTCAACTTAGAAGCTCTTTCAAATAATTGTGGTTTAAAGTATTTATAATATGGTTGAATTGGCTCAAGTTGGGTTTGTTTGTTTTCTTTAGTTTTGGCACCAGAATACCAGAATCGTCTTCCATGAATTGATGAATCCAACAATAAAGAATTTAAGATGTATATTTATTATAAGATAATATGCTTTTTCTTTTGAATATACTTCTTATAAACTAAGAATCAATGTCTTAACTATGATACTTCATTTTTAGTGGTTACAGACAAATTCTGAATGATAAACATCGTTATAGCTGGAAGATGGAGAGGGGATGTCCTTCAGCAAGGACCGTGACGCTTAGCAGCGTTGGATCGAGCCCCCCCCCACGCTAGAATATGGAATAAAGGAGGAAGATAGAGAAGGCTTATGAATCTCTAGTTATTTTCGATAAATATAATCGATTGAAGATGTTGGTAGCGATACGTTAGTCTGTTGAATAATGGGCGTGTACTCTTATATACATGACTATAAATAAATATGTTAAATATTAACATACAAATATTAATGACTGTAAATAAGTATAAGTGTACTGAGCCACTAATATATTTAAATTCTATACAACGTAGAGAGAAATTTCCGCATGGGCCACCTAGTTCAATACAAACAGTAAGAGATAACAAATTATAATATAATAAGGTCCAAAATGTTGAAATACAAGTATCAAATAAAATAATTTAGTCCTATTGAATTTAATTAAACATAAAAAAAACTGTTTAATTGGCAAAGACTTCATTAAGATGTTGCTTCGAACTAATCAATGTCATTTAATAAGGTAGCTACTGTTTGACCTGATCTGCGCAAAATCGGTAGTTATCAAGGTAATGCTATCGTCCCCAACACTTTGTACCAATATTTAAAAGTGTTGAAGAACAATTACAATTCTTCACAAGGTCACCCCCTCTACTTTTTGAAAAATTAATATTCAGTGGACAAATATTTGATGTTTGGCCTCGGTGGGGGGGGGAGGGAAGCTGTGTGCAGATGGCCGCTTCGATCACAGCCTTCTTGTTTGCTATTCAAATTTTCACAATGAAATTGCTGTAAATATTTATTAGCAATGAAACATTTTACTGAGGAATCAACATGTCTGAAAATCTATATAAATTCAATTCGATTGTATTGAAGTTTTTTTTTTTGTTTTTTTCATCCACTTGCATATTTGAGTCAGAAGTAATTCATAAGTCCAAAAATTACTTTATGCTCTTTTTTTTTATGTTAGAAGTTATTTCAACTTACTCACACACACATAGAATATCTTACAAAACTAGTTTATAATTATGAGAGATAGTTGACCGTGGATGATAAATGAGGAGAAGATGGTTGGGGG
>NW_027115501.1:168536-168808 GCF_000696795.3 Halyomorpha halys
TAGTTTATCTGGACACAAAGGACCTTTATTTTATTTTATTTTTATACCAAATCGGCCTGGTGGGCTTTACATGGTTGATATAACTTATATTATATATATTTTTTAACAGCTAATTATGAGGGGGTATAATCATACAAATGACACCCCTAACTATATAAAATGTTCTTATTAAAAGAAAAAAAAAAAAATAAAATAAATAGATAAGAATAATGCTTCTTAATAAAGGAGGAAAGTAAAATTAATAACAAAAAATAATGATATTGGTACACTTA
>NW_027115501.1:170988-201615 GCF_000696795.3 Halyomorpha halys
TTGGCTATTTCTTATGAACCAAGGAGCGTTAACTGCGATTCTTAGGACTTTATTTTGAAAATATTGTAGTTTTTTTCCTTTTCGTGAAGGATGCCGCTCCCCAGACTTCACAGCCGTACATCAGCAGTGGCCTGAGGATTGTTTTAAATATAAGAACAGTTCTTTCTGATTTTAGTTTGGAATTTCTGTTTAGGATAGGATATAGCATTGCTAACCTAAAGGACCTTGAAACGTGTTTATCCGTCAAAAACTCGGATTCGGAATTTTTCACGATCAATATAATTCTATTGATAAATATTTCATACACAGATAAATGAAAAAAAAATTAAAGCTCTGTTTACTTAAAACTTGAGGATTAAAATTGTAGAATTTTTTTCATAGTAATCCATTAAAGTTTCCTTAGATAAGAATCAAAACACAAATTAATTTAGATCAAATCGAGTTGCTGAAGTGGTCGTGATTCAATTTCGTTTATTAATTTATTTATTAAGAAATATGAATGCATGATTCCACAATCATTGGTAATGGTTATTAGAGCTCAATGTGTTCAACTCATATCATATATACATGAAAAAAAAAAAAGAAAAAGGTGGTAATGAATAAAATACAATAATAATAATAGTTGTAGGAAGATTGTCCAGGTGGCGGTAAAGAAAGGAGGCAAAAAGTATCAAGTTTCGCCCCACTTAGCAGGTTGACATTAGAGTTGAGTCAAGAAAGAAGAATTACAAGAATCTCTTCTTTCTGGAATTAGCCCTAATTAAGTCCAAAGTGGAGCGAAACGTCGGTTACAAATAAATAGTTTTCCTGCTATTTTTGTACTTTTCTTGACGGTCAGTACATAATTACAGGACTGATTAAATAATAAAAAAGTAATATAAACAAATGGTAACGCAAATGAGAAAAAACTTTAACACCACCGATAAGATTAGTCTTGTCGGTATGTATTGACTAATCTTATGGGCATAGAATTTTCTCTTCTTCAGTTCGCTCTACAGACATTGCTAATCATTACCCACCTAAACCTGCTTTCGAAATGAATGTGTATAATAAATTAGTTCTGCTACTTATTGAAGATGTGATACAGTACACCAGAAGGCCTCGAAAGGCTAGGTAGCTGGACACTAGATGAATTTACAGGATTAGTTTGACGAGTACTCGCCATAATTTTTCGAAGTATGAAAACTTCACTCCGCAAGGTACTTACGGTCATGAAGGGGATGACAAATCCTACCGTTACTCGCTGTAGATCCTTGCAGGGAGGAGACTCAATTCCGTAATGCACTCGCTAACGGTCATGCAAGGGGTATGCCAGTACTACAGGTACTCGCTGGAAGTCTTAAAAAGGACGAAAAGGTATAGGAAGGATGAGGTTTCCAGAGAAGGCATAGTGAAATAAAAGTACAATAAACATTTCCAAAAATCACACTAAAATGTACTAATCAACTATGCTTGCTGTTACCCACTGCTTCCTAAGGGGATTCCTGAAGGAGGGTTAGATTAGATTTTTATTCAGGGCGATCAACATCTAGGTTATTACACCCTTTTTATTTTATTTATTTTCTTGTCTTTGACATTTGATAGTTGAAAGTAGACTATTTCCTTTTTACACTGGTCGGTATTGATGGATTATATTTCAGTATAAAGTTGATTTTTTTTCAGAAATTTTATTATTTTGTCTATGGATTCTGCTGAGTCTTTAAGGGCCAATTCTCTTGTACGAGGAATTTTATTATTTTCGAAGGCTTGACGAAATGATGAGCATTCTTCAATTATATGCTTTATCGATAATGGGGAATGACAGGTTTGGCATATAGGCTGGTCCTCTTTTGTGATTAAGTGGAGGTGTGTTAATTTGGAATGTCCTATTCTTACTCTTGCAACAACCACTTCTTCTCTTCTGTTTCCCCTTATGGCACTTGCCCACTTTTGTGTGTTTTTTTTTACATTTCTTAGTTTATTGGTGAGTGGTACGTCAGGAGGTGTTCACACTCCAGCTAGACGATTTTGTGCTTAGTCAGCTCTTTGGGCTATTAAACGCTATCGGGTGTAAGACGTTCGTTATGAAGATTCTTTTGTAACCTTTATTTATTCAAATAATACATTTATGAATATTATTTAGAGTGGTGACCGGTAGATACTGGTGTCACCACCAGCCTTCTCCATACCTGCCTGGCTTGGGCTACTGCTTTCCAGTTTGCTACACCCTTCCGCATCTTTGCTGATTCTGTCTATCCATCTGGATTTTGGCCTCCCACGTGGCCTCTTGTCAACTACGGTGGCATTAACTGTTATCTAGAGGCGTACTAATGTATTTCTTCGCACCACATGTTCCGCCTATCTCAATCTTCTTGCATTCATGTCATGGGATATTGACTAGTCAGTCTCTGCAAGCAGTTCATGGTATGTTTTTCTCCTCCATGTATTAAGACTCTGATCCCAGATCGCTCCTGTAATTGTACGCAGGATATATCTTTCAAATCTCTCGATTCTGCTTTTTTGGGTATATGTTAAAAAGTCAGGTCTCGCAGCCGTATATCAGAGCTAGCTAAACCATTGTACACCCTCCAGAGAGAAGAGCTATTGGCTGGTCTATCTCAATTCGTTGATCATTTATTAATGTTATTGTGGAACCGAGGTATTTGAGGTCTCCTTCCCAAAAGGAATTGCCATCCACGCGGATCATGTCCTTAGGCTAGATGTTTTGGCTCACAATCAAATACTTTGCTTTATCTTAATTTATTTACAAGTAAATTGTAATTAGTACATGGTTAGACAAAATTTATTTCTAAGAGGGGTCGAAATGAACCTCAACACTCCACTTATAAGGAAATCTATCAGAATTTGAAAAAAAAATCATTCAAGTGCACTAGTATGAGCTTCGTATTCGTATGCACGATATCTTTTGATTTAAACTGTTACGTTCTTGGCAGGAAGAAAGCTGATAATCGTTATTTTCGCCTCGAGAAATCCTAATATATGAATTTTAATAGTAAATGAATGTTGAATGATGCGCACACCGCAACAGATTTCTTTTTTTTATGTAATAATTTTCATTCAAGCTTCCTTGTGGTTTTTCACCGAGTTTACAGTTCTTCTCGTATATTTTCACATTTATACCTAGGATAAAAATATTTTAAAAATCTTCAAACCCAATAATATTTCAAGTGGCTATTTCCTCCACCGATCGAGAAAGATAAAGACTAAAGACAAAGTTTATTATAAATTCGAAAGATTAATAAAAGCAACTGTGCAGCCAACTTCATACCTGAGGGAAATTATTCTCAGGAATGAGAATATTAATTAGTTGCCCGACTTACTCCCACAACAATTTCAACTAATTATAATAATGCTCCAGTAATTGAGAACACCATGAATAATTCAGACACAGGTCACTCTATGTTATTCTTAAACTTTAAAGTTTGTTCGGCGAAGTTTCAACTTGAGATAAATTTCTTCTTCCGTAGTCATGCAATATACAATGGATTTTTTTGCAAAAGTTTTATTTAGGTGTATTATAAAAATAATAAATGTAATCAGAAATTATTTTCTAGCTTAATATTAATTAATTAATGTTATAAAGTACGTTGTTAAATGAGGCGTTCGGTCGTGAAACATTGTAATTGCAAAAAATGAATACTTTTACAATGTTAAATTGTATGTTAATTAAAATATTTTGCCTTCAACCAGTAGTCCCTTACCATAGCTTAATATCATTATTATTGTCCATAAACAGCCTACGATGCCAAAAACAGTAATTCATAAAAAAATGTTTATAAGAATTGAGATATCGCCTCTAAATCCAAGCTCTAAATCCTCGGTCTTCAAACAACAGTTAATGAGCTTTTAGATGATATTTTGGTTATGTTTGTCTAACACTTCCTTATAGTTTTTCATAAGAAAATTAGTTATTTAGCCCAACCATATAAAAAGATGATCTTCATCGTATTTTTCAAGTTTCTCACAAAATGTTGAAATTAGTAAGGATTTTTTTTTTCTAAAAAGCAATTTTAGCTATGAACAAATCCTGTTTAACTAAAGATAAACGTGTAAGAGTCTCTGACATTCTCAAAGGAAAAACAAATGTATATATATGCTTCAATCCAAACAAAATTGTAACAGCAGCTTTTGAAACACAATTGTAAGACTTGGTAATGAGGTTTTTAAAAAAGAAACAGAAATTTATAGGTTTTACGACTGCAATTGAGAATCTAGATATAGAAAACTCATGTTACTTAAAAATATAATGCTAACTGTACAAATATATTTAAATCTTGAAAATTATACCTGACGAAATTATTTTCAAAGCTTGGAAGACCTAGGTGGATCCAAAAAAGTTGATGTTTCCATTTGGTGGTCCAATTAAATTTGGTTTGATAAACTTGTGTCGACAGGATCAATATTAAAAATAGTTTGAGAAACCAGATAACCAATGGGAACTTGGGTTCTATGAAGGAAATGCAGATTATTCTCATTAAGAAAAATTCCTACTAATGACTTGTGAATTATATATAAATGCATTATATGAATAAGTATATAGATAATATTCCATCGATTATTTAAAAAAATATTTATTAAAATATAATTATAACTCTGTAATTTATTTTATGCCTTTATTGGTGAATTGGCTCTTTAGATTTTTAAGTTTGGTATTACTAAAAAAAAAAAATGTTACTTTTAACTTTAATGGGCAGATGAAATTAAACAGTTGCCGATGAACAGGAAAATGATTAATTTCATTAAGCTTTTATTTGCACTAAAGATAAATTCGCTTAGAAGGCTTCTCTTTGAAACACACTTCAAGGGACAGTAAGTAAAAACTCACTGCAACTGATCTATTTCTCCATTTCGCTCAATCATTAACACTGGGTAGTATAAAAACCACTCCCTTGACATTTCAAACTTAATGGTAAACTTCCTATAGTACATTATTTCCTCCTTAATATTTAAAAAAAAATATATTTAATATTTAATAAGAGAATTTTCTTCCTAATAGGGCAGGATTTGGAGAACTATTTTTAGGTTTTCTATTTTGTTTTATGTATACTTGTTTCAATTATTAAAACTAAACGATTTGTTTATGGATTAAAGTAAACATTGTCCAAACTCGTCATAAAAAGGTATAATTTTATCTATACGATTATTTAAAATAAAATGTACATTTTAATACGTTTAATCGATTTAAAACAAAATGATTTCCGTTTTTAAAATAATTTACAATTTGACAAAATGACTGGCGTAATTATAGTGAAAATACCAAATATACAAAATTAAAACTTGGGAATTAACCATAAAATTGAATATTATTTATTCTATTCGTCTAACATAAAAATGATATTTTTGAACAAGGTATTATTCACTAAAGATAAAAAAAAAAAAAATGAATGTCTCTAATTACAATGTCTGTTATCATGATTCTGATTCTGTTTTTTTCCTTATTGGCACTTTTCTCCGATATATCAGGCGAGCGCTTAGACTGTTGGCCTTTAACAAAGTCGAGCGTAAACAATTAAAATCCACCCCGCTAGCTAATGTTATAATTCTATGTCTTACTTTAACAATAAATATAGTTTTTTTCTTAGGGAATCCAGAGAACAGATGATGTTTACCTAGTTATCTACAGGTGAACAACCTATTCTAACCATGATGGGGTGTCAAGATTTTCATTTTATGGAGTCGCCGCTTAGTAAAAAAGTCAACGACCCCAGGCCGGATTCGAACCGGCGCCGCCCGCAGACTCAGAACGATTGACCATTGCCAAACCATTGGAGCTAAGGATGGCCCTAAAAATAGTTTTCATTCCTCTATTATTAATTATAAAATTATGTATTATTTATTTTTTTTAATGTAATTTAATTAATTTACAATAAAATGAATTAAACATGAAGATAACCAATTGCATTAACAAATTAATCTGTGATATATAAATTACTATTCAGCAAAACATACAAGAAGTGAATTTTAGTAACAAATTATGATCTTTTCAAAAATTTGTTGATATTTCCAAAAAAATAATAAAATATAAAATTGTAAGAATCACAGGAAAATAGACATGAACATAGAAAAATGTGAGACAAACTTTTAGTAAAAAAACATAATATCAAAAGATAATCTTGTTTAATTATAAAAATAAATAACCAAAAAAAAAACTTTAATCTAATAAACAAAATCTTATTAACATTCATTGTCTGACTGCTCTGACTTAAAAAATGAAAATAATTTTTATTCCTGAATTAAATTAAATTTAAACTAACAATAATAATTAAAAATAAACTTTGTAATTAATATAATTGAACTAATTAATTTACAATAATTAATAATTAAGATAAATTAATGGTTTTAACAGAACCCAAAGCAGAAATAATGTTCAAATGTCCATCCTTCACAAAAAAGTTTCGTTGTTTGGTACATTAATAACTTGACCTTTATTTAACACCTTTCAGTTTAAAAGTTTAAACAATACCCCTCCCCTTATTTTATGATAGTCCTGAGCCCACTTCATTACAGGCACTCTCCAACTCTACTCCTACCTCCCAGTGTAGAGCACTCGACTCATAAGCACCTCCTTTGCCTTTTGGCTAAACGACGTAGTAAGCGAGTTAGGAGAAGTTGGGATCCCACGGGACTGACAAGGGTAACAGGGTTACGGATCACCCACTTTCAGATCAGCTCTTCCTCTTAGAGTTCAGAAAGTGCCTTTCTGAGATAACTCTTGTACCAATCCATCCCGTTCTAACGGCATCAGGTAAACGTATCGTTGAAGGAAACATGTTCTTTACCTTTAACTTCTGTATAAATAGAGCTTGCAATTAATTAGGTAAAAACAGGACCGTATATCCGATTACCAGTTTTAGCGAAAGATACATTGTTCATGACTCAAGAATAAGTTGTATAAATCCTTTAAAGTTTATCTATAGCTGGAAAAACTATTATTATAGATCAAATGGAAATAGGAATTGAACCTTGCACTTTGATCTTAGCCAATAGGCCGAGAAGCGAAGAATGCTCATCATTTCGTCAAGCCTTCGAAAATAATAAAATTCCTCGTACAAGAGAATTGGCCCTTAAAGACTCAGCAGAATCCATACACAAAATAATAAAATTTCTGAAAAAAACTCAACTTTATACTGAAATATAATCCACCAATACCGACCAGTGTAAAAAGGAAATAGTCAAATGTCAAAGACAAGAAGATAAATAAAGTAAAAAGGATGTAATAACCTAGATGGTGATCGTCCTGAATAAAAATCTAATCTAATCTTGAACCTTGCAGAGAAAACTGTGATTGACTAGAACAATTACAACAATGAGATATGTACATTTAGTTATGATTTTTTTTACAACTTAGGAAACCCAACCACAACCCGAAGACTGAAGCTCAGGCTGCTGTAGGACATCCTGTTATAAATTCTATACTTATCAGTTCTGTTATTGTCATTCTCGAATTTTATTTCATCTTAATTTCTTTTTTTTTTTTTTCATTAGAGGTCAGTTATTTATTTTTTTAAATCCACGAATGTCATTTTTTTTGTTATTAACATTTATTTTGTCTTTTATTAAGAATTATTATTTTAATCTATTTATTTTATCTTAATTTTTTTTTCATTTATAACATTGTATATTGTTAGGGGTGTCTTTTGTATGAGACTATACCCCCCCATTCAATTGTTAAAAAAAAATGTACCTCTTACATTAGCCATGTAAGCCCTACCCAGCCGATCTGGTATTAAATAAATAAATAAATAATAATATGATTTTTTTTTTTTATTGCCTAAATAAAATAATTAAATATAACTTAAATTTTATTTTAAACCCCACCATAAGTATTAACACGAATCAGTTTATAGAACACTAGTGTCAACGTAAAGTGTAAGTACATTTAAATCTTGTTCCTCTAGAATACTCTGAAGTAATGATATAAAATATTTATGAATCATCAACGGCAAATCTAGGTGAGGGAGAAGCCTGCAACTAATTTTGCCCCGAACAACGATGAAGTGGACTTGAAAGCCCTTCCCGTATCCTTTCCAAATATAGAACACTTCACTGTCTTTGTATTGCTGTAGGGGCCAGACCAAATGGGAGAATTTGGGGTTATTTTGGTATTTGGGTCCGCTGTTATATAGGTGGGAAGGTCGGAGTAAACAACAACAGTATGTTAGAGTGTCCTCCATTGGGCGAGTTAATGAAATTCAACGATATATGATAAAAGAAAAAAAAAAGATTTATAATGAAATTATACATTAGCAATGATAGATACATTATTGAACTGTTCACGCTAAACAAGTCAATAAGCGGTTAATTGAAAAGAAAAGCCTTCATTACCACTAGACTTTCAAAAACTTTTATTTCTGTAAAAGTCTTTATTACAATGTATAATAAATTAATAATAATAATAAATTAGTAAATTGTTAAATGACGACAAATAATATTAATATATTATTCAACGTTTATTTTTGATCAAACAAAAAAGAACGAAAATACGCCTTCACCGTACCAGACCAATTACCTCACCTCCTGTTTGTTCAAAAATATTCGAAAATTTATAGAATAGAATTGTTGATATCCTTACAAATATAGCCTTAATACAACAGTATCACTTTGGATTTAGGATACACTACTCAACTATAAATAATCATTAAAGTGTGGTGAATTAAGTATCCACTAGAGAGTGGATTGCATTGCGCTATTGCACTAGAGAGGACAAATTAGACGGGATATTTTAACTCAAGACAATACTTCCTCTTTCATCGCTTCTTTGACGATAAATGTTTATCCATCCGGAACAGGCCAAAGGTGTCTGTCTATTAGGTCTATCTTAGCAGAAGAACCCCAAGTTACTCACTCTACTACTCAAAATAAGATCCATATTAAACGTGATATATCCTATATTCTTACATCCAATTCACAGGCTCTTTGCACAACTGACATGTGTGAATAAAGGTTTGAAAAAAAAAAGAAGAAGAGTGTTGACAATTTAAAATATTTCTATTCTCAGGTTATGTAAGCAACGTATAGACAAATGAATGAATCTTCTAATACAGTTCCCATCCAAAAGATGTCTGCGTACCACAACGATGAAAATCGAACCCCTACTTACGACTTGGAGGGAATGTCCACTCTGGGTATATTTGTTCGACCTTTCAGCTGACAACCAAACATCAGACAAGATAATTAATAAAATAGTCCGAACAATAAAGTGTCATAAAAATGTATTGTCGGAACTTCCCTTGGCTCACACTGGCAACCTACGTTTCGCGGATTATCGGTTGGGAACCATCGTTCTGGGACATTAAAAGAAAAATACGTGAAATTATAAATAAATATTAACACATATAAAATTATAACAACGCAATCCAATTTAAAATATAATCCCTTTTAGTGCTATTTACAGTGCATAAGCGAAGAATATCGGGCAAATTTGGTTGGCTTCCTGATGGTGAAAAAATCGTAGGCAATAATTATAAAAATAATCATTTACCAGTTCTCAAAATGTGTTTACGTTGAATTAAAAAATTAAATTAAAATAAATAATAAATTCGTGGCCTTTCTCCGAAACTGTTCGATTGATTTTCTATTTATTTGGCAACCAAGACAAAGGTCACCCCACAATGATGTATCTTGACATAACCATCCGCCAATTTTCAAATTTTAATTTTTTTTTTAAGCATCATATAATGCCTAAAAAAAATCGTAATATCTTTTTTGTGTAATGATGTAATAATAATAATAATATTATGCGTAGATATTGTCTAATTCTATAACATTACCTGATTGTTATAAAATCAGTTTATGTTCCCTTTAATTACTATTATTATGATGTTGCTAAATAAGTATATAATTAACCTCATCGGTACCATTTCACCCTTCACTCATTCTATATTGTCATAAATAAATATTATATATTTATTTACCCTGCAATACTAATTTATCTATAACTTTTACTATTTATCGCCTATCTTCTTTACATTATTTTCATAACAGGATATTTCTACTAATAATTTTTTTACCTAAATCGTTATCACTTTCATTAATTATTTAATGAATCTTCTATAGGGTAATATTAAATACTGCCCTAATATTATAAATTTATCAGTTTTAAATTAATCATAACTATATTAGTTAATAAAAAGTAATTTTTATTCACCTTGAACTTCCTTACTATTATGGTTTATGTTTTATGTTGTTTGATTATATATGGATGACTTTTTATATTTCTACCTTTATATATGTTTCATATATTTAATATCTTACATATTTTAAAGACAGTTTTATATTCTTAAGTTTATTTTGCCTACTTCGTATTATTTCATTTTAGCTATGATGAAGGCCCGGCAGTGTGGATCGAAACATTGGAAATTAAGAATAGGTTTAAACCTATTTTTGCTTTTCTTTACCACAGCCCTAACCATCTCCTTCTAATAATAATTATAATAATAAACATCATCGATTAAGTAATAAACCATTGAGTGTTGGACAAAGTTGTTCTGCACTTAAGTTATTTTTTTCTTTCTTCATAACCCCTATTTCTGGATTTCATTTAAGGTTTTTAGCATGAATATATATTCTAGTCCTGCACTGTTTCCTTCTTCTGTAGTGGCCTACATTTTAAGGAGTTTTTGACTTGTATTTTTTGTTGTAGGGGGTGTTCTAAGTTATTTTTTTTTTTTCACACCCTCCTGTAATGATGTTAGTGTACGTACATATAGGAGGTATGCTATATGTATAGCTGGGTGTTAAGGATATCTTGGATTGCCTTTTGGCATTATAAGGGATTATTCTTTTAAGTTATACTATTTATAACATTTTATAAATTTATTTAGATAAATTCGCAATGCGAGAAGTAAGTGACCATAGATACGCAACTACATATCATTGTTGACACTTTTCTCAAATATTACGAACAACGATACATCGCTCTTCTTCACTCAAATATAGACATTTCCAAAACAGCAATTGAGTATCATGGAAGGAAACGCCTTAGAGATGAATATGTAACTTATGCTGGCTCCTTGGCCCTCTTATACGTTATGAAACAGAGCCACAGGTGTGCCTAGTGAACCACCCCTGCAATATTTCTTAGAGCTCTCCTTCTCGAGTATTGCGATATCAAACTGCTATATTTTTTAATATCTATATTAATTAAATTGGAATAAAATGCCTCTCTTGCAATAAAATGTCTCATAAACCAGTCCCAGACAAAGGTCTCTTAAAAAATTTTACGCCGTTATCCAGGTTGAGGCGCTGTTTATTATTTTATTTTATAATATTACTCGATTAAACTATCTTAAACTCCTTTTCCCGTTTTAAGTAAAGATTTCAAAAATTATATTAACCCCTTCATCACCTTATAATGCCAAACCCTCCACCACGACCTGGGAGGTGGCAGAGCACGGTTCCCTTAGTCGACGTCCTCGACGAGGGAAGGCCTTAGACTCTTCAAGTCTGAGGTCTAAATTTTCACCATACAACCAGCGGAACGGCCCCTCCCCGTTCCAATAATCCACTAGCGTCAGACAACCACGTAACAACCTTCAATGGACCACTCACCTAACCTTATAATGCCAAAAGGCAAGGTATCATCACCCAGATATACATATAGCATACCTCCTATATGTATGTACCAGATATTCAATAACATCATTATAGGAGGGTATGAAAAAAAAAAAAAAAAAAATGAAAAAAAAAAAAATATATAATGCCAAACGGCAATCCAAGGTATCATTAACAACCAGATATACATATAGCATTCCTCCTATATGTATGTACCAGATATTCAATAACATCATTATAGGAGGGTATGAAAAAAAAAATAAATAAAAATATAATTAGTAAATTATATATAATAAATTTCATGTATTATACGTATGAAGTACTAATTTTATTTTAATGAAGATAGGAAAAAAGGGGGTCCAGTCGGGAAGGATTGACTTTTTATCACCTTATTTTCCAAATCAGGCACTTTTTAAATATTTCTCGATTTGACTATCTTAAAGTCTCCTCTTCCCGTTTTAAGCAAATATTTCAAAAGTGATATAGGACCGTCGCTACCTGGGGGTCTTAGCGGGGCGGGTCCGGTCGGGAAGTATTGGATATATTTTAAAATATTATTTTATTGAAACAGAAAAGTAAATAGTAAAAGTTACTTTTAAAAATTAGCCATTTTAAATATCAATGCTACTCATTATTTACATTAATTAATAAGTTGTCCTTTTTATTTATACGAAATATATAGTACTCATCTGTAAGTGGAATAAATAGTAAGGAGAGGGATTGCAATCGTACGAAATTTTGATTTTCTGACGGGAAAAAAACCTTTGAGGCCCCTTAAGTCCACTCAATTAGTCTCACAAAATGGTCTGTGTGTGAAAAAAATAGTTCAAAAATGAAAATTCGTACAAATATATGTCTGAAAATGTGGCAGCAACTTTTCCGATAAAATGGATTTGCAATTTTGTAGAATCGAATTTAAACATTTTTCTATATTATCTCAAAAACGGCTCGAACGATTTTGATTAAACTCGGTATACCAACTGACGATCAAGTTATCTTTAACATCAGTTCGATCTTATCTTCATAGTTCAATAGTTTAACAGGTCTTAAATGCGGAATTTTAAAAAAAATATTACTCTGAAGTACCTTAAACTTTGTTTATTTGAATTAAATAATCAGTTAAAGTTAATTGAAGTAATGGAAAATAGAATAGAAAATACAGAATAATAGATATTTGTATGAATAACTATAGGAGAAAAAAAAGGAAAAATAGAAACTCTGAGTTCGAATTGGAAAAAGCAGACATCGTAATCTTTTGTTAAGCTGTTGCATTCTTTGCTGGCACAAAGGTATTATTTGTTGTTCCTGCTTCAAGAAACTTTAAAGCACGAATTTTTATGGCAACAGAAACACGCCTTACGGCGAAATTAGGTTTTTGAAATTTTTGGAAACCACAATCAGCAATAAGTTCGATATGAATGAACCAATCTCTCCAACAAAGTTGGGGACGTAAGTGTGATAGTAAATGAAAGTTGTGGAAGGCTCCAGATTTTAATTATTCTAACTATTTTTGAATCTATATTTTATAAAAAAAACGGGATGTAAATGTAATCAAAACGTATTTGTCAAATTGGAGTGAGGGGCTTTTCACTATTGAAGAAGGTGAAAACCTTGAACCACCTATCTTTTCCCCTGAAAAAATCCAAGCTGGTTCAAAGTGGCTTTAATCTAAATCGTGTAAAAGAAAACAACAGATGGAACAAATTTTGAAAAAAATATATATGAGATAATAGTGTGTGTTTTATCAAAAAGGATATGTTATATGTTTTACGAATATATATTAATAGAATGTGAATTAGGATCCAAAAAATATGGAAATAAAAAAACAAAACCTTCCAGCTGATAACATAAAATGTATGTAACAATGAAACGATGAAAAAAAGAAACAGTATATAAACGAGTTAAATGAATAGAAAAAAAAGTTAGACAGCTAATGAGGTTTAATTTTCAAGAGAAAATTAATAAATAGCTATGTTTTACTGAATAAATTAATCCGAAGAGATATATAAACTTAAAAAAGATACTAAATCGTGTATGACGCGATTCAATCAATCATATATAATAACCCTACTAACACCACACCAGGTTACCTCAATCAATGGATCAATATTCTGAGTCAGGAATCGATATGCATATATGGATTTGTGTTCCACAAGCAAAGAGGTCCTGATAAGTCGAGTATATCATCTACAGTTTCTACAAAGAGCCAGTGAGGATAAACGTGATACCAGAAATATCACGCAAGTATATAGTAGTATAGTATTTAGCAGCTATTATTATACATAGACTATCGTTATAAACTATATAGATGTTCCTCTTTACATCTTACATCTGGCGTATTCGGCAGACACTGACCACAGATGAAGTGACCTTTCCTTAGTATTCTATATCAATGTAGAAAGCAAGAGCTGACACTTAGGCAGGTATAAGCTGTCATCTCACAATGGACTTGCATCAGTCTAACTGTTTTATGTTTAACACATGTAAGTCAGTTCTCACAAGTCCATCACAGACCCAACTCTTACCCAGGTAATAATTCCTATTTTTGGAAAGAACCTGACACCCTCTTCCAAGACACGCCTTTTCCCCCTTTCCCAGATATTTATTTCTAATTTCATAGGCTCTCTAGGCTCCCCTTCTCCTATTTCATTATTTTTCCTACCCCCTCTTCTCAAGTGTACATATATATTTCCTAGCACTAGATAGCTAAGATAGATACCAAAGGTAGTTGTTGTTGTTGTCTAGGGCTTTAGGGCGTAAAACCCTGAGGTCATCAACGCCCATGTTTCGTGCTTTATATTCTATTTCTGTAATTTCTATTTCTATAATTCTTTTTCACTTTACATAATTTCGAAAAAAAATTTAAATAACTACTTCTTTTGGTTTTTTAATTTTATTTTACGTATAACAGATTCCGGTTTATATCTTATTCAAAAGGCCATTCCTTTTTAAGAAAACTAAGACCATTTCCACGTTCTTCTGGTCATCACTCAGAGCATCCGATACACTCGATCCTACTCCCAATCTACTCAAGTTCGCAGAATAAAAATGACATTTCTTAAATATGTGACTGATCGTAAGTACACTGTTGCAGTATTGACATTTTGGCGGTGGCTGCTTACTGATCAGATATCTAAGAGTTAAACTCGTATGACCTATTCTCAATCTGGCAATAGCTACCTCCTCCCTGCGATTGGAACGGTTTGATGTGGTCTATGGTTTAGTGTTTTTTTTTAATAGTTTTTAATTTGCTTGGCGGGCTTTCATTCCACATGGCTTGCCAACTAGATAATATCTCATTTTTCATTGGAAGACTTATTTCTTGTGGTTTCAGAATGGCCATGCCCTGACCTGGAAGGGCAAATGCTTGTTTAGCTGCAATGTCCCCCAGTTCATTTCGAGTGATCCCCACGTAACCCGGCACCCACGTCAAGTGACACGGCACCCACCAAGCCCCTGACCAGACATATCCATGCTCAATTCTTCGGGAGCTAATATTGTCCCTTAGACGAGGTCCTTATAAACGCACAACTTTCACTTATACAAAATTTAAAAAAAAACGAAAAAACAATGGAAATATTTTTCCTAACTAAGCATTAACATTTGTTTTATTTACAAACAAAAGAAAAAACACTTATATTGAAAAAAATGTCAACTCAAAACGGCGATAAAAAAATAATGATAAATTAACTATTTCCAAAAATAACAATGGAAAAAAGTAAATGTTAGAATCGTAACAAATAATTAAATATCATTGCTTATATAAAAGATGTTTCTCGAAAGATTCTCAAGGTCACATTATAGTAATTAAATTAATATTTAGTCAGTGTAGATTGCAATAATTGACGGATTAAATAATTAATCGAGTTTATGATCGGTGCATAAAAGGATTAAATTACAAATGAAGTGGAAAATTGAGGAGGTGAACTTGGATGATCCTATTGTTCGGCCACGAGGCTCCCGATAGATAAGTCAAATTGAGGTTAGTAGCAGTTGCTTCGACAGCTCAATATTCCTAATTAACGATAATGTTTTAAGCTCTTGGCTTTAACTTTCTTTCCTTAACATTTCGATCAACATTTAAATGAACACTAATTGTTTACTGGGATAGTTGAACAGTCTAAAATTGGTGTGTATATAAGCGATTTATAAAGGCTATGAAACTTTTGAAATTATTCAACTGTGATTTTTACGTTAATCTCGCATTTTCGACATCGTTATCAGTAAAGAAAGACTCTTACTTATGCAGTGTGGATGCTTACCAACAGTATAATTAATATAATTAAAAAAATATTAAAAGTATCGAAGTGAGGAAGATGGGCTTAGTGCTCAAGAATGTTTTCAAGGAAATATATGTTTTTCTAAATAAGATTTTGTTTCTTATTAAACTTTGCTCATCATTTATTTTTACTTTTATTATCTGAAAATACATTTAATAACGTGTTTTACATTTTTTTTTATAAATGCACCATTGAATGATAGAGTTGGTTTCGGTTTTCTTTTAAGAAGCGATGGTCATTTATTAGTTTATAGATCATTTCACTGTAATTGAAAGTAATTCCAAGTGAAAGTAACTAAGTAAATTCCAAGAAGGTTTTTATTCCTATAATGGCAAAACCATAGACTGATCAGGTTTTTGAGTACTTGTGCGGTCTAGCGCAATTGGTCCTCTTAAAAAAACAGAAAAGTTAGATTTTATTAAACAGCAAACCAAAAAAGGTACAGTGAAATTCCTTGGACAATTATAGGAATTGGGTTGGTCGATGTATGACATATCACAATCAACATAAAAAAAGGCCACCGGACCAGACCCTCCCCACTAAGACCCCCAAGTAGTGACGGTCCTATATCACTTTCGAAATATTTTCTTAAAACGGGAAGAGGAGACTTAAGGTAGTTAAATTGATCAGTATTTAAAATGCGCTTGAAATCGGAAAACGACGTGAAATAAAAACATAAAACTTAAAATCAAGGCAGTAATCAACAGATAATAAAAAGAACAAATAAAGATAAACGTCACCTTAGGATTCAGTTGAGACTCAAAATGAAAAAATCAAAATAAGATTTTGGATCTACCTGAAGAAAGATTTTTTCTCAGCATTCTTGAGATTTCATAAAAATTCAAAGGGATCTAGGATCCCTTAATAAAGCGGTATGGGGGCGATTTTAAACCGTATAATCCTGCAAAGAGATAAACTATTCAAATCCTAATGAAATCATCAGATTCACCTATTGGCAGTTCCTGGCATCCTACAACAAAGAAACCATTGAATTCCTTCCAGAGTACTGCAAATGCTTCAATACAGTTATATCAGCTTGATTCAACAGCGACCAAATACCAATTGATATTTGCTTGTAGAGAATCGGGCGATCTATTAAAGCACATATATTTTAATCGGATGGATTAGTTTATAAATTACTTTTCACTTTTAGTTTTTAGATTATACTCCCTTTTTTTTTTTTTTTCTTTTTTTTTTTGGCCAAGACTCCCATTGGAGTCCTATACTGCCTAACCATGGTTGGGGGTCAAAGTTCTTCATTTTGTGGGACCGCCACTCAATGAAAAAAGTCGACGTCCCAGGCCGGCACCACCAATAGACATCAAATTGGTAAGACTGTCTTAACCACTGAGCTATGGGCGGCCCATTTTTTTTATATTATATTCATTATACTCCCTCATAAGGGACAGAAGTTCAATACTTTTTGAAGCTCTGTTTTTAATACAACAGTTACACAAGGAGGTTTTTGAACATTTTTCTTCAATTAAGGGTACCCATTTTATAAGTCTGGATGGACCCTAAGGGGCTTCATAACCCACAGGGTTGACTCAAGGCTACTACAACAGAATAAATAATTATCTGTCACAGCTAGATTCGATGTTCTTGGAGTTAGTAACACAGCGCCGTACCACTGTGTCATTCCGTCTCCTCTTAACACAACTTCTACCATTATAAAATGTATTAGTATTTTATCACAACGAAATCTGTTTTGACTGTAGTAGGGGAAAAAAAATCCGCCCCCTTCAAAACTTACATAATTAAAAAACGCTTACTCTATTTTTTAATATAAATTCCAGAAAGTTTAATAATTAGTAATAATACTGCCACTTGTGGATTGAATAAACATTTCTTTGTCTAAGCTAATAAATGCAGAATTAAAGGGGTTATGAAGGAGAAAGGTAAATTATAAAGGTAATATTGCTTTATAGCTATTAATCTGACTGTAATAGCATGAGTTCCAGCCTCGACGATAAACCTGTTAATGACCCTATTTAGTACGCTACTGTAAGAGGGCAATGTTCCCTTCACATTTTCTTTGTTATTATTTACGAAAATGGCATATTTAACGCTGTCTCGTTACGAGGTTCATTGTCCCAACAAAACCAAGTTTAATCTTATTTAACAAATGATTACGTTAAAGAACCTCTTTAAACAAACAGTAGGAGTAATAACTGAAATATAAAACAAAGCTATAAGTAAACAGAACTCGCAAATGAAGTTTAAAAGAGAAAATAAAATATTTATAAACACTCTTTCTTACTAAGTGTTTTTAGAACAATTATGATTGAAATTTTTGGAGTAAATATATTATCAATATCAGGAAACAAATAAAGCCACCCTCAATTCAATGTAATTATTAATTCATCAACGTTTCATCAAATTAACCCCCCTTCAGGACTGAAAAAGCTTTACTACATCTTGTTATTGTACAATAAAAATTTTAATTGTAAATTTATTTACATATTATTATGGAATGGATACCATCAGGCACATATCGAAATAATAATTTTTACAATCCGAAAACCATCATGCGGAAAGTGTGACTTTCGTAAAGTGGACAGTCATTATAAAGCATCTCACGGATACAACGCGGATAAATGGTTACAACCTCTGGATAGTCTTAAAATAAGACGTTAATATTACACATAATAATACATGGTCCAAGTTGGGCCACAGTCTCTGATTATTCTTAAAATAGGAAACAGTGAGACCTCAATAAAACGAACAACTATGGGAAAGATAATTTTATCCGCAATTCTGAGGTATCCGTTAAGAACAGGTGAATATGAAAAACACCACAAAAATTTAATTATGGAATCATGTATATACATGTATATATCGTTTAAGCTATAATATTCTGTAAGTACGAAAAAATTAACGATACGAGTTATATATAATTTCTAAATAATATTTTCGTAGTGATTTGATATTATAATTAATGTTTAATTGGTAACTAAATATTGTTTACGAACCTAAAATATGTAATGCTTACTTTTTATACAATATATATTTTCGTTACAGCTGTTATATATCCTGAGAAAAACAGTATTATGTAATATTGACTGTTTCCCAAAATAAATGGCCTACAAATTCAGGAATCGTGAGTTTTTAAAACATATTTAATAGTTTTTATCTATTATAGAGAAGTGAGAAGATATGACGTGGAACAAAATTGATGTTGGCGTCCGGGGTCGGATTCCGTTACGAAGGAAGGGATTCTATTAAAATTGTATTTTGTTGGTAGAGGGACCTTCGAAGAAATTCAGTTGCGAGGGATTTCGATTATAGGACGGTGTGAAGTTACACAATATTATTATTTTTTATTACCAAGAAGTAATTTTGCGTTGTGAAGAAAATTGGCTTAGATGGAGTGGTGTGGTGTATAGGGTCCATAAAATTACTGCTAGCTTTTTCATTAAATCAACACTTATGGAGACGAAACACGGGCGAGGGACCTCAAAAAAATTTCGGTTGAGAGGGATTTCCGTTATAGGAGAGTGTAAAATTACACAATATTATTATTATTTTTTTTATCATGGAGTAATTTTCCGATGTGAAGAAAATTGGCTTAGATGGAGAGGCATATGAGGTCTATAGGGTCCATAAAATTACTACTAGCTGTTTCCATTGAATCAACACTTATGGAGATGAAACACGGGGCCTTTAAGTCAAAACAATAAATAACACGTAAAAAATCATAAAATACGAGTAAACAAATATTTTTTTACACTTTTATTTATGTGTTATTGTAATTGACGCACAATTGTTTGTTACATAACAATCCATCTTTTTTTGTTTTGTAAATTTATTCCAATGAAACATGTTTTTCAGTTCCTCTATAGCGTAGTTGCTCATTTAAGGCGAACAGTTACGTTTTTCTTTGACGTGCGGTATAGGGAGGTTGCAGTGTATTAATTTTTTTGGATACTCACAGTAATAAGAGAACGTATATTTTTCGAAGACACGTATTAGCTTTATTTTTTTAATTTATTTAAAGTTAGACATAACTGTAGATAAACATCCATGACTGCAATTCAATAGATATACCAAATGAAACTATGACTAAGTAAATATCATTAAAAATTATATTTTTTTTCTTTAGTTTTTGGACAAATCGATTTGTGTTTTAACTTATTTATTCTCTTAACGAATTTATTCATTCAAGTATTTCTTTTAATGAACTTTTTTTTTAATCTATATATTAGTTTTTTTTTTAATTTATTATTTATTTGTGTTTCTGAAACTGATCTACTGTTGTGACTATTATGTCTTTGGTTTGATGTTACATTGCTATCATGTACATTGATTTTTCGTTATATCCTGTAAATATATGTATTGTATATATGACAGGTCATGGATTGATTGGTATGCTGTTTATTGTGGCAACCCATTGTATTTGGGGAACATGGCTAAGTAAAGCATTTCTCTCTGACTAGATAAACATGTCTCGAAACTTCTGTTGAATATTCACAAGCGAATTCAGTAATGATCGAATCTAATTTTATATTGTGTTTGCGGCTTTAGCGCACTTGCTCAGCATCCACTGACTCACTACCAGTGATGCGGCGAGTGGGATGCGCTGGGATCTTTTGAGCTCTGCTCTACCCCTCTCACGTGGGGAATAGAGTGGGCTCAGGGATCCTCAGGTCGATTGTGTAAATATTGTATATTAGAGTGTAAAAGTGACTAGAGACTATATTATTTTATCATTATGTTATTTTATTTTTTTATTTTTCATACAGATAGTTTGATTATGTACATTTTGTTTATTCTTTTGTTTGTATATATTTTAAGAGAGTTTTATTTATTTTTTTATTCATTTATTTATTTTAGTATGTATGAGATCGCTCATCACTATTACCTATTGCACACAACTGTGTGGCAGATTGTAATATCTATCAATAAATAAAAAGTATTATTATTTAAAAAAAAAAATTATATTTTACAAATGTACTGACGTAGCATTAATACACCACAGAGCTAAGATTACAGATTGGGTTTGAGAAAGTTTATCATCTCTCATACGCAATTAAAATTGTTATTTTACTCGATAAACTTGTTTCAAAACTTCTGCAGAATATGAACAAGCATTTTGTAGCAATCGAACCTAATTTTATACGTTCCAAATGTACAGACGTGGGATTAATAAACCACAGAGCGAAAATTCCAGGTTGCGTATGAGAGATGAGAAACATAAAAACGGTAAAATGTTATGACCCTTCCTTGATTTTATGCCGGGACCGCATTGGGCAGGCGAGTTACAGGAAGGATTGGCTGTAATACGGATCGGATCCGCCTCCAACCATCCAAGTATCTCATATAGCCTTGGCCAAAATCAATAGCTCACTCCAGCCAAAAAATGAAAAAAAAAAGTTTCTTTTATATGATGACTTTTATAACTGTCTTAGACTATAGTCTGAGGAGGCAGGAGATTAAGGTAATTCAGAGGACCTTACCCACCCTCAATACCTGTAGAATAACTCATGTAATGGCACTGCCTTTCAGTATTTATCAATTATATAACAAATATATTACGAGTTTATATTCTATTTATTTAAAATGAATATTAGCTGTATTTTAGGTGTTTTATTTATGTTATAGAGGGGAATAATAAGGGGAAAAAAATAGGAAAGTCACATCGGGTTGAAAGAGAAAATATGAATAAAAAAGAAAAAGGATGAATAAAAAAAGGAAGAAGGAGGAAAAACGGAGATTAACAAAAATAAATAAAGTTTAGAAAGAATTAAAAAAATAATGAAAAAGAATAAAGAGATAAAAAAAACCAAATCAATTAAAAAAAAAATCATATACTATTATTATTTATTGTTTAGGTTCCATGCATATATGTTGTAAGATAAAAAAAAAAATTATTATCAGTAGGAAAAAAATTGATATTTGTTATTCCCACCTCGAAATACCATAAAATACGATTTTTTATAGCAGATAAAAAATAAAAGTTTTTTAATTTTAAAAAGTACAAAAAAAAACTCATAACTAATTGTTAGTAGTAATAAACAATGCATGAATAAAATATATGAAAGATATTTATAATTAAGAATTTTCCTTTTTCCTTCCAAGTTCAAGTTGGATTTTAAATACTTGAATTATAATTAAAATTTTAACGAAAATGAGCCCAAACGCGAGAAAAATAATTCTAACAATATAGCGTCCAAGCACAACAAAAATCCTTCGTATGGTAGGATTAAAAAACAACTGACTGTATTTAATATTAAAAACTTTATTTATACATTTTATTATATAATATCGCATTCTAGTTCAGAAACATTTCGAAGTTTATGTGGAATTTAAACACTATACATTTTTTTATTTCAAACTTGAAATTTTTAAAAAAGTGGCTTTATTTTGAAACAGTACCAGTAGATTTGTAGGCACCGAGGCGACCTGAACTTTAATAACTTTTGGATCCTTAAATTATTATTTTAAACAACAAAAACGATATTTAAAAAAAAAACAGTGGAAATAATAGATAGGTCAGGGATTGAAAAAATGGAAATTTTTCTAAAATTTCCGTTGCTTGGAACGCCTTCCAACATTAGACGCTTGATGGGCATATCGTGTTATGGCCAACTACAAGCTACTAAACTAATATCTTGTGGGACAAATGTGTAGCAGAGGCTTTATGTTGTTTATAGTCGTTCATCTTGTACGACGGATTTAAAGAGTTAAACTATAGGATTTTCTTCTTCGATAAGATATATGATATAATAGAATATTAGCATTTAAGTAAAATGCTTCTTCTAATTCTATGAACTAATTGGACGATGCTAAGTCGTAACTATATCCCAGCTATGCGATTCTTGAAGGCTGAAATTATTTAAACAAAGTTTAAGGTGGCTTAACAGATTATTGCTACCTTTAGAGTAAACAACATGGGGGTTTCTCAGTAGAACTTTCTTCTGTGTTCGTTCTGATCAAAATACATTTTTGTGAAGAGCCCAGGGTGTTTCGTCTAAAGGTAGCTCAAGTATCCTTTAGTTTAAAGAAGCCAAGTCAGAAGAAAAGACCAAATATACAAAATATTTCTGAAAACCGGGGCGTTAAACATTGGACCAAACGTTTCAATCATGCTTTTGTTATTTTTAATAAAGATATTCAGAATGGATTTATTGTAACATTTGTCATTTGTTGCCTTTATTTATAGAGAATGAAGATATACATTTTTATTAAATATATATCCAGACCCTTAAATTTTAATATGTCTTCCTAATCATTATTTGTCGCTTTTGAAAAGAAGACGTATTTGTTAAAATTACTATTGGTGTTAAAGCCACCTCAAATCGACTATGTCTTTTTGTTGGAAGGCTTTAAAATGAACAAAAAACAAACTGGCTCGGATCAAACATTTATTTGGCCAATTTAAATATTTTAAAAACTAAAAACTAACATAAACTAAATATACAAGTAGAAATAAAAAGGCCTTTCAGATAAAAATAAAATAGTTCGATAAATTATGAAAATGACAATAAAACTAATTTACACACACACAAAAAAAAAAAAGAAATAAATATATTAAAAAAATACTGCAGGACGAAAGGTTGCTCCACTCCGATAGGTCAGAGGAAGAGTGCTGTCGAGATGTGTAGGTCTGGCTCATCGATGGTCCAAATATCCAACAGTCGTATTGTATTAGGTGAGCCGACAAAATGAACGCAGACAAGGCTGGTTACACACGTTCCTTGGGTTCAGGGGTTGGCCACTAATTACTTAATTAATTGGAACTCATATTAAAATTGAAACACAGAAGTGGTCTAGTTCCGAACTGCTATGACGACGAGTACACTCAAAAAATGTCAAATAAAATAATATCAACCAAACGCAGACACGGCTGCTAATGACGCTACCAGGGCCACTAATTAGTCGCAACTGCCATAAAAAAACTAACATGGTCGGTCCGTTGCTAGGGTGATGCCTTAACAACAATGATCAGCCCCTAGCAACTGTCTCTATTATTCATTATTACTAACAAATATAATTACATATGTTTTTCTTTTCAAATAACTAAATCTAAATAAAACAATACAGAAAAAATAGATGTAACTAAATTAAATACTAATAAAACTCAAATAATATTTACAATTATTTACAAGGTAATTATATTATGGCGTTAACGATTGGAGTGCATTATGGATGGTTTATTCTTAAATAATTAATTATCATGTAATATTAATCATATCTCATATTGAATTTCAATTAAGAAATGTGTTGTTATGAAGTAGCTAACGATATATTTTTTTATTTAAAGAAATGTTTATTATTAATTCAATGATATCAGAAACTTTTAATTGAATTACTCCATGTTATTATATCTTGAAAAATAAAAGGGAAAGGAAATAAAAAGGAGTGCTTTAACCGTAGTATTTATTCATGAACTTTGTGAATAAATAATATGGCTCTCGGCTACCTAAAACCGAAATTGAGGTAGAAAAGAAAATACGCATATTAAATCTAATGGAGGTTGTTTTCTCTTTTTATTAAAATGTTGAACTTTTTAAAAATAATAATGAATTAATAATTAAACATAATACTTACAGTGTAAGCGTCCCTGATGTTTATTACAGTTTTACTCTGAGCGACAACGCCTGCAACTCCTACACCAAACGGAATCTTTATCTCTTCTTCTCTTGCCTTCTTTACCGCTTCTTCTAGTTCTAAAATACATAGAGTAGTAATAAAATACAGGATGGAAAAGAAGGTCTGAAAGTTATCCTAAATACCATTATAACAGCTAATTATGTTTTTATCCTCAAACTCAAATAGCTTCATTCAAAATAAAACAGACATTCTTTAAAAACCCCGTGAGTTACTAGATAGAAGAATTGAGAAAAAAAAGAACGCATGTCACTGTTGGAATGCTGGAATCCAAATCAATGAATCTTTCATATATTACTTACTGTAGCCAGTCAGTTAAACCTTTCTAAACCTCAGGCAATACATCTCACTTCAACAGCCTGAAAATAGAAACTATAGAGGAATTGTTTAAAATGTATTCAAGGAAATGACAGATAACATTATAGTCCGAGAGACATAGCAAAAAAATAATAAACGCAAAAGGTTGAGTAACCTTCGAGAAAAAGATCTGATTCTTTGAAATATGTTTTTGGACTGACATAAAATATGGAAATTTGTGACCTCGGCAGTTGATATTTAATAAATTAAGCAAAAAACACAACAAATTTTTAATTATTTCCATGCACAATATCAAAAACTTCTCACCACACGAAAAACATTTTGCATACCTTTTTTTAAGTTCAATAAATTCACTAAAATATGCATGCCTAACATTATCCGAGATTTTGTAAAAAAAACAAATCCAACAAATTTTTTTCCCTATTAGTTTTAAATAAGTTTTAAACTTTTAGTTTCTAATAGTATTAAACAAATTAAATCATAGAGCAGTCTGATTGACTGACTAGAGGCCAGTATTGTTAATTAAATACCATGTATAGATCAATATTAATTCGAAATCTATATATTTTGTCTATAAGCACTCTTTCATTAATGAAACTAATTTTTTAAAAAATGTTATAAATCTGCTAATGTTATCACAACTTGAGTTCATAGTTTAAACACCATTAAGATGCCACCTGATTAGCTTAGTTTATAGTACAAGAGCCCGAGAGGAAAAAGAAACAGTTATATCACCCCAATTTTTGATTACTTTAATGAAAACTCTATAATTACTAGTCAAAATTGATGAGTCTGCCAAGTATACGTAGGGGGAATAAAAAATGGTGGCTGTTTCAAAACGTTAAAAATAATCCATTTTTCATCGGGGCTCTATATCTTAAAAACAACCAACGAAAACAGAAAATCTAAGAGAACATCATTTAAAGAAGAGTAAATTTTCTAAAATATAAACCCTAATAGAGCTATTTACGTTCTATAGTTTTCGAAGTATAGCTTTTTAAAAAGCATTTCATAAAAATGTTGTACAGAACGTACTGAAAGATCAGTAATTAGTGAATTTGAGCGCTTAATCAAATTAAAGCTAGTGTAATGGGCTAAGAGTTGTAGTTTTGCTGCTATTGGATAAAATAAATTGATTTACTGTTGTTTAGACAAATTTTCATTTGTCAAATTTATATTCATATGCGAATATCAAAACACAACAACTCCTACGAAGATAAGTGTCATAAACTACTTTATAGTAAGTTAAATATCCTTTATTTTGAGTGCTTCTTATGGGTCTAGAGATATATTTTTTCAAAAATCAAACATTCTATACGAACAACTAGAAATTGATATTTTGTGGTTTTATTTTATCAAATATCATAAAAACTATTACTCTTCCAAAGATAAACGTTGTAAACGATTTTATAGTAAATTTAACTAGCTTTAATTTGAGTGCTGAAAGACATCTATATGTCCTTTGGTATCTAAAATAAAGTTTTTCATAAATCAAACTTATTGTCCGAACAACTATAAATCAATTTATTTTAGCCAATATCATGAAAACTACTATTCCTAAGAAGATAAAGAAAATAAACTACTTTTTAGTCCATTAAACTATCTTTATTTTGAATGCTAATAGACAGTCAGAAGTCACATAGTTTCTGAAATATAGATTTCTCAAAATAAATTAACTAACTTCTAATCTTTTAGTACATTTTTAAGAAATGTAGCTTATTAAAAAGCTATATCTCGAGAACCATTGGGCGTTGATAGCTCAGGGCTAATATTTCAGCAAATTTACTCTTTTTTAAATAATTTTCTTTTAGATTTTGTAGTGTTGTTGGTAGATTTTAAGATATAGAGCTCCGAATGAAAAATTAATGTTTTATAAGATTTTGAAATAGCCGCCATTTTTTATTACCCTAACTATGCTTGGCAGACTCATCAGTTATGAATAGTAATTATACATAGTTTTCATTAAAGTAATCAAATATTGGGGTGATATAACTGCCTTTTTTTCTTCCCGGCGCTTGTACTATTAGTAAACGGGTGAACATGACATCTTTGGAAAAGATATGCAATGTTTAATTGTATACAATTATATCTAGAATATCATAGTAAGGTCTGTGGTATCTATTTTTTGGTTTAAAAGATAGGTAATACATTTCTAAGAACCTTAGGTCGCTTCCCATAAGGAACCGATGGAGGTAAATGATAGAAATAGAAATTTAAAGTAGAAAAATACATAATAAATGCTGTCAAACCGCGGTTAACCAGAGTCGTAGCATAATATTACATAAATATACCGAATAAAATTAAAACTATACAGTTTATTACCCTTCACACTAACGTATGTGGGAGTTTAATATGTTCACTGCCAACTAAGAGTTATTGCCTGTTTGTTGTAGTTGGTGTTATTGCCTGTTTGTTGTAGTTGGTGTTATTGCCTCTGACGCCAACCTACGAGATAACTCGTAGTTTGCTTACTTGACCTAACTCACCAAACTTAAATTGGCTTCCTAGACTGAAATCTTAAAAAGTACTGTGGCATACAATAAAAATAAAGTTCAGCTCACACAGTTTGAACTAAATCTACAATTATCTTGCCTATGATTATGGTTCACGGTGCAATCTCAGAATTTAACAGAAAAAAGAAATTTATATTTAATGAAAATTATTATAGGTGATATTAAGGTGGTGACCTGACCCTTCACAGGAGGGGGGTCCCCTTTTGAACTGATCCTTTGCCCTGGCAATTAGCTCTCTGTAATAAAAGTTTCCCCCTTTACAGACAATCTGATTAGCCCTAAGGGGATGGGGAGGGCAGCTTCCTCTTCTATTTGTCTTTTCGCTCTTGGATCGCCTCGGAACAGGTTTCTATTGTCAGCCTCTTCAAAGGATTAGGCAAGTAAGTAAGACTAATCTCTACAATAATACAAACTCAGTTATATTTAATGCTTCAAAAGAAAAGGCTAAATCATTAAAAGTTTTGTTAATAAATCTTCTTTACAAAAAAAAAAATGTTTTTTCCATTAGTTTATTAAAACAAAATTGGTACAAATCAGTTATAAATATAAAGGTACTAGCTAGATTAATAATACATAAAAGTGGCTAGTGAAAGAGCAACCTATTGGGCGTCTACTTTACAGAGAGCAAGGAGGGTTGTAATAGAATTGACAGGATACGAGGCTAGAGGCTTCGTAAATAATCAAAGGAAGTACATTTGTACCTCATCCAGTAAAAGTACAATTGTACGTTCCGGTAGCTGGAGAGGGTGCCGATAAAGGTATTGTTTCTACTCTCCGTCTGGTTTGAACCGACATATAGGACCAGACGAGGTCTCATCAGAGTATCCAAGCTCCCGGAAAAAAGTCAAGTTATTGTACCCCAACATTATATTACTATTTAGATATAATTAATAGACCATTTGATAACCCTATTAAATAATTTGTGGAATAAAAATGGAGACTGTTCCAAAACTATAGAAAAATTAATTTTTCATTCGAATCTCTTCTTTTTCATACCTTCAAACGAAGCAACAACAAAAAATATGTAATAGAACATCATTTAAAAGTAAATTTGCTAGTTTAGTAATTAGAGTCCAAATAGAGCTGTTCAATATTATTATTGGCGCGACAGACCGTTGAGGTCCAAGTCATCGCGCGATGTACTAGGGAAATACATCGCGCGTTACCTGACGCGGTTTTTCATGAGTGGGTTCATCACTCCCACGCAAATTTTTTGTGAGTGGCTACCCATTGGCAAACGGGTCTCACAAATGCCCGGGAGGAGGCTGTAAGTGAGTTTTGCATAATTTTATGCTTAAAAAACAAAACAAAAACCGGGTGGGGCCGGGGCTCGAACTCACAACTTTTTGGTTGGTAGACAGGCGCGCTGCCACGCTGCTACCGTCGCCCCCTCTCTCTAGCAATAGTTATTACAATTCATTTTAGAGCTGTTTACATTCAATATTTAGTTATTCAAAAATCAATATTTGTTTTTCAAACAACCAAAAATCAATATTTTGTGAATTTATTGTGCCGAATATTATGAAAATTACTACTAATACGAAGATAAACGTTATCAACTACATTATATTACACCTTGATAGCTTTGATTTAATAAACGGGTGGTTCTGAGATTGATATCTCTAGGATAATAGCTGTAAAATTAAGTTTCCTGTATACTTTTAATAAACTGATCCGCAAATTATGGAATTATGGACAGTAGAAAAAAGATTTGCTCGTCTTGAATGATTCTCGGTCATTTAATACCTTTTTTTGACCATTGGAATTTTAGAGTAATGGAAAATAGGGAAATTATCATAGTTCGAATAAAACACATGATGGTAAAAAGGGAAGAGATGATTTCATGTAAAGAGAAAATAAACATACTATACGTCCTACTGAAGGTGGAACTGAAATAAATTGTGAAAACATTTAAACTTTATTTTTTTGAGAAATAGTTAATAGAAATTATAATCACAATCATAAAACTTAACTAACCCCATTGAAACTAATACAATATAAGCTACGTAACCATAGATTATATATTATAGTGATAGGATTAGTCGTATGGGATTCCATACGACTAATCCTATCACTATAAACCAAATAAAAAGTGGTTTTGGTGCCAAAATTCGAACATCTTAAGACTCTAGGTATCACGATTTTTTTTTGGACAGATAGTATAAATTGATATCAGATCGCCACAATCAGGTGAAGTGAAAATCTACCCTATCCTCGGATCGTCCCAAAGGCAAATAACAAAACTAGATTTCCATTTTAATGGACGAGATGCCGCCATCGAAGCATGGAATTATTAATTTCCAGGCAATTAGGGTCCTATATCAATCATTGCTGTTCTCGTGTGGGGCAAATCCAAGACATTTATTACCCGTCTCTTCAATCCGAAATTCGAAATCATCTCTAAGCATCGAGACATATAATGGCTTATCATCGATAACTGGAATTATGTATCATCAATATATTAATATAATGTGAAAATGTATCTTTGTCTAACAAATATATTTCCAAATTAAATATTAATACGTTTTAAAAAGATTGGAGTCACTAACATGAAAAAAGAAATCAGTAGAATTTATTACTTTTATTAATCTTATGAAAAAAATTAGATGAAAATAATATTAACTTAAAAAAAAAAAATTTTAATTATTTTTTGAACCTAGGGTTTCCTCCAACTTCTGGTAAACGTAAGGTCGGATTTTCATTTCACAAATTCAAATGAAAATCACGTCAGATGCAGTATCTATATTTAAAAATTATTCTATTTCACTACCATGATCAATCGATCATTTAATCAATATTTTTATTGGTTCAATTAAAAAATTAAATTAAAAAGTTACATTCTATTTTTTTTTAGTTTTGTAAGCAAAATATATTTAGTTTTTGCTTTTTTTTACTTACAGGAAAAATGCGCGGTCTTATAGCTGGAATTTGCGATTGGTGCCCTAAACACGCGAATGAGCATATTTTCAAACATTCCAACAACATCTTTTTCAGGTCCTCATTTGACTAAAACCCCTTAGTCGAATAAAATCCCTTTTGTTGCTTCCAAACGATGCCCCGAAAAATTGAAATTACATAGTAAGTGTAGAGAATTTAATCTAGCTTAATTTAGTAAATTTTTCACATAATATCGTTTCACATATATGAGAATGCCAAGTTGAAAATGGACAGGAATGGTCCTAAACATTTTTGAAAAATAGATGAATTAATGCATAAGTATAAATATAAAAGAGTAATAATAATTAATTTTCCTGAACTAATTATATTTAATAGAGCAAAGTAATATATATATTACATATGTATAAATAGTTGACCGTAAAAATTGATATATAGGAAGATGGTCAGGGTTGCGA